>NC_137189.1:28070852-28135852 GCF_960531495.2 Zeus faber
ATTTCAATTTGAGCTGAAACTAAAATGATTCTTCAGTCACTTGGTTTTTTTTTATCTGGTTCAGATTTTATTAAAAAGAAATATAGATAGTTATAGTTAAATGGTCTCCAACAATTAAAGAGATTTTAAATCAGTGGTTAGGTAAAAAAAAGAATACAATTTAATTTTTACAATTAAACACGTACTCAGATAGAAGTGAAATCAGTTTTTATGGAAATATTTAAATCAGTTTTCAGGACTAATTCTCAATAATTAAAAAAAAATAATAATAAATAATATGAATCGGTTTTCAGGTATAACTTTAATATAAATTGATTTGTTTCAACAATATTCTGACCAAAATCTATTTATTTTCTTGAAAGCTACAATAAAAATGGACAGAAAAAAATAAAATAAACTCACCTCTTTCGCCTGGTGTGTGTCTCCCTCTCTCTCGCTCTCTCTCTCTCTGTCAGTGCGTTAGAAGAAGAGACGTCTCTTCCTCCGTTGATTCTGTCCATCCTTCGCTTTTGACCGGCCTCTTATACCTGAGCAGCCTGACGTCGCCTCAAAGGCCACGTGCATGCCCACACACACACACACACACACACACACACACACACACACACACACACACACACACACACACCCGAGCTTGTGGTGTGGCACTCCAGGTGTTAAAGGTCAGATCAGGATCAATCGGGTTTAGCACCCTGACGCCATGTCGTCACGGCGGCGCGGGCAACAGGAATCAAACCCGTGGCATCAGGTGTTCGGTTACTCTAGGTATTACATGGTCAGGCAGTTAGACACGCCTGTCTCCCCGTTAGTGCCGGACACGCTAAATTGCTAACTCGCACACCTGCCGATGGCCCCGGTGCCATTGTTGTCGGGACTAGCGGCATGGCGGACGATCAGCGATTAGAGGGAGGGGCGGTCTCAGGATATTGATGTTACGTGGTTATTACCATACAATAATAAAACAAACAACAAAATCCAACCAAACATTCTGATCGCTATATCTATCCATCTATCTATCTGTCTGTCTGTCTGCCTGTCTGTCTATCTATCTATCTACCTGTCTGTCTGTCTGTCTGTCTGTCTGTCTGTCTGTCTGTCTGCCTGTCTGTCTATCTATCTATCTATCTATCTACATTCCTATTTATTTATCTATCTACAGAACTCCTTTCAATATTTTCAATTAAAAACTCAATATATTTACCGACATCAACGGGCCTCTGCCCCCAATTTCACCCCTGATCGCAGGCCACGCCCACTGGAGAGTGGAGTGGAACCTTCTGGAAGGTTCATCTATTCAACTGCCATTTCACAATTTGGACTTTCCTGTTTGGCTTTAAAGAAACATCACATGGAGTGACTTTTCAATGTCAATGATGTCATCAGATCCAAACTATCCTCTTTTGAATTCATAAGCAGAGGTGTTGTGCAAGTAGTGATGCACGACTCGCAAATGATTAGTTCGTAGTGAAATGATCCTGTAAATCACTCGGGAGGCGTGCATTTATTATTTATTATAACAATGATTTGTGAGAACTCCATTCATAACTCAAAGCCGAACCAACCGACTGTTCTTCTACATCTTTAAAACTTTCCAAAAATAGCCTTAACCCTTCATGGCTTTTTCATCACGTAGAATTGACAGGATGTTAAAAGAAAGAAAAAAGACAAAACAAACACCTGTTTAATTCTGACTTTACTGTTTGGTTTTAAAGAAACATCACAGGGAGCAACATGTTAGTGTGAATTATGTCATCAGATCCAAACTTTTTTTTTCCAATATAACTCATATGCAGATGTGTAGTGCAAGCAGTGATGCAAGACTTGCATTCGATTCCTTCCAAGCAAAATAATCCTTTAAATGGCTGGGGAGTCTGGAGTCACTCTGGCAAAATAATCGTTCTTACAGGACTCGGTAACAAGAGGGGATTAAATAAAAGTTTTAAATGAACGCGATAAAAAGGGTGAGAGCATTTGACATAGTTCAACTCAGAGTCAAACGAAACAACTCTCGTTATCCCCAACTAAGTCAAACGAACCAAGACGAGTTGGACATATCGAACCACTCTTTTGTTAGTCACTCATAAAGAGACAAATCTCCAAGAACCGACCTATTATAATATAATAAATATATATTATTATAATATAATATGATATACATTATATATAGATACGCATAGAATAACGTCATAATAGAATACATGTATATTATTATAATATAATAATATAATATACATTTATTATCATCTTATATAAATATTAGAGTTGTGTTTCACTATTTAAAGATGCATTTTAGCAGTAAAAAGAAGAATAAAGGGCATTTTATCATCTTCTGGACGTTGTCAGAGCTTAGAGCAGCACCGATCAATTAATCGCTCGATGGACGAAAGGAGTGTGACTCAGTTTAATAAAAGCTTTTTAGAAATGACAAGAAGGAAAATAAACATCCATTAAGAAAACAGGACCTTGAAGAGGACACACACACCCACACACATACACACGCAGGCACGCACGCACGCACGCACACACACACACACACACACACATACACACACATAGAGACACACAAACATACAGACACACACACAAACACACACACACACACACACACAGATGTACTTTAGACACATAGAGATACACACATAGAGAGAGAGAGACACACACACACACGCACATACACACACACACACAGACACACACACACACACACACATAGAGACACACAAACATACGGACACACACACAAACACACATGTACTTTAGACACATAGAGACACACACATAGAGAGAGAGGAGAGATACACACACGCACGCACACAAACACACACACACACACACACACACACACACACACACACACACACACACACACACACACACATATAATAACACTGATTCTATATATAATATAATATAATTAGATAATGTAATCAGATTACTTTATTAACTGTGTCACATTGTAATCCATAGAACTGTCCAGGTGATGAAACCCTTTTAGAAGATTATCATTATGGGATGTCATACGATCTCTCAACACACAAACACACACACACACACACACACACACACACACACACACACACACACACACACACACACACACACACACACACACACACACACACTGATGAATCACAATCCATTGCTAATCCTCTTGTTATGTGGATGCTCTGCGCACTACACGCTCTGCTCGGCATTCTGGGTAAACAGCGAATATTAACCACACTTAAACACATTAAAGGTAGAATGAAACCGAGCTGTGATTGATCAAGAGGAGGTTTGGATCAGTTGGAAACAGGTCCCAATCCAGAAGGTGGACCTGGACACACTAGAAGGTACAAACTACTCTTTAAAGTTTATTTAATCTCATGTAGAAACTTTTTCTAAATCAAAACTTTATTTAAATTCCTAAGACCGTTATTCAATTTCCTTTAAAGGCTTTTTCTAATTTAAAACTTTATTTAAACTCCTTGAGAACCTTTATTCAACCTCCTTTAGAAGCTTTTTCTTGATGAAAACTTTATTTAAACTACTTTTGAACCTTTATTCAAATTCCTTTAGCAGCTTTTTGTAAAGAAATTAAACCTTTATTTAAACACCTTATAACGAGTTACACATGTAACTACGGTTCGATGAAGGTCTATGAATGAAGAATGTCAGAGACGGTGCATTTAGCCACTGGATCTTCTCCATCTCCCGTCTACGCAGGTCGACTGTATATACCAAAGTCACCTGTTACCCCCCCTATATAAGCCCACCTCATTGCGGAGGAAACTCTGACAGTCATCCTGAATTCATAGAACCATAGTTACAGACATAGCTGTTGTTCTATTTTATTCCTACTGAGCATTTGAGACGGTGCCTTTAGGCACCGTCTCTGAAGCTCATTAGGAATGTAGTAAAACTCTGTTTCTTTGTACAATACAATGTACAATATTGACTTTTTTTGCAGGAAGTCATCTTGTTGTTTTCGTTTTTATTGAATTGTTTGCTATATCCTGACAGGACATCGATGAGAAGGAAATTATTTAGATTCTGTGACAATCTGGATTATGTTCTGACCTGGACTGGTCCAGTTCTGAAGACAATCTGAAGAAATCTTCCTACTGGACTGGATCGAGAGCAGACCTGGACCTAGACCTCGACCCCGACCTGGCCCTGGACCCGGAACTGGACCCTGACCTGGAGGTGCTGGAACCAGCGATCTGGAGCACATGGAGACGCAGGATTCTGTTTGTCTCTTTCTACATGTAGAAGTTAAAATACAGGACCAAACAGTGACTGAAAGTGAAACCCTGATGGACCTTTTTTTGGTCGGAAGACTAATAGCCAAAGAAGTCCTGCCAAGTCACCCCTTAGGTTAGTGAGTCAATGAATCAATGGTTGCCATAATTTAGAACCAGAACAGAGAGGGGGAAGAGTCAGACTCGCAAACGATTCATTCGTGGCACACAAATCTTTTCAATGGCTCTGGAGTTTGGTGTCACTCCAGCAAGAGAAATTTCTTTCTTTTTCTACTTTTTGTTTGTTTATTGTTTATTTTAATTTGTATGTTCAATTCATTCATTCTCTAACTGCAGCATTTCCTGATCCTCAAATCTCGAATTGTGAACGACAAGAGCCCAGAGCCATGAATCACGATGGCGCCATGAACCTCAAGCAGAGGCAAGGAGTCCTGAGTCGATTCACAAACGAGTTACACCAACTGAATTAAACCAAGGAAGAGTCGGAGTAATCAAACAACCCTTTCACTGAGTCACTCGTCAAAAACTTGTCAACAACCGCGTTTCAAAAATGCGCCGACCCTTTCACCACAAGTAGTTATTCAGGATGATGAACTTCCTGTCCATGGCTCTAGCTGCGCTTCTTTTGGCCGGCCGGCTGCTGGGCACTCTTTCCGACACACATTCCGACGTCGGCCACGACGAGGACCTGCGACCCGACTTGCACATCGAGCGCCACGCTGACATCCCGGACACGCACCACGCCTCCCACAGTGACGACCACCCCTCCGCTCCGCCGGGTAGTGTGGGCACACGACCCCGGGTGGCGCCGGGTCCCACAGGGATGGGGGCGGGGTCAGGGGTGGGGAGTGGGGAGAGGGTGATGGTCAGGTCCCAGAATCTTGTGGGCTGCCCGGACCCATTCCGCTGCAGCACAGGCATCACCAACTGGTTCCGGCAGAACCAGGACAGGAAGCGGCAGGTTGAGGACCTGAAGGAGACCACGTCTGAGCTGCAGGAGGAGATGAGGAACCACCGGCACAGAGTGAAGAGTCTGGAGATGCAGGTCGGAACCTCTTCTTCTTCTTCTGCCTTGTTCTTGGTCAGTTGTGGCCTAATAAACTCAATACTGCGCTATTGTGCATGAATGCTACATGCTACGCTGCTGTTAGCACAAAATAACCATTGACAGGGTCTGGTATCACTCAGAAGGAGGTTATTTATTGGTAACGACTGCCTGGCTGCACAATACCTTGTTTATTACACACTACTTACTAAATATAATAATACACTGACGGAAAATTGATATGGAATTATTTTATAACAAGTATGTCTAGTTTCAGAGTTTCCACTGAGAAAGATGGTCACAACACCGTAGCTAACACTGCAGCAATGAAGCAAACTATTCACATACACATTTTTTTTTTTAGCTATTTACTGTTACTAATTTTGGACCTCAATTTACTTTTACATTGAAAACTGAATGGGATGTTGGGGATTTTGAAATTGATGTCTTCGTCCAAGTCTTTCATTGTATTTTCCATGGAGCGTCACCAGATGGTGACACTAGCTAGCGTTAGCATGAACATGTGGGTGGAGTGATATGACGGATGTGAAACCAGGTCATTAGTGACAAATCAGTGGTCATTTTTCATAAATAAATGACCACTGGTTTTCCACAGCCACAGTGGAGTAAGTCATTTTGACGTTCTGCTCTGCGGATTGCAGGGCGACGAGCTTGTGGGCGTAGACTCGTTGCTGCGCTCCCTGCAGCTCCACCAGGGGGAGGTGGACACGCTGCTGCACGTGCACGCTGCACTGCTGCAGCAGCTGCAGCTGCAGCTCCGCAACCTGAGCTCTAGCGTGAAGCAGGTCCAACGCAGCCCCAGCTGCATGGTCAACATACTGAGGAGCGCCGCACTGCTCGGCCTCAAGGGGGCGCCAGCACCTGGTGGACAATTCACATACACATACACATAACAATATACGCATACCTGTCTGTCCCTCCATCTGTCTGTCTGCAGAGGTCCACTATGTGTCTAACTGTCTGTCTCTCCACCCGTCTGTCTGCAGAGGTCCACTATGCGTCTAACTGTCCTACGGACTGTGCATCTCTCTACGTTAATGGTGTTCGTCGATCGGGGGTTTATTCTGTCTTACCCTCCATGAGTGAGAGACCGCTGCCTGTCTACTGCGACATGGAGACAGACGGTAGCACACACACACCCAGTCCAATTAGATGAGAATGGGATGATAGTATAACCAGCTCATTCTGAATAACGACCGGGGATCTGTTAATGACTGTTGACACTTCTTCACCACGTCCCTCATATCACTCCACCTACACTCCAATGCAAACATTAGAAACGCTACATAGAAACTACATTGGGAGACTTGAGGAGTTGTCCAATTTACCATTAATAACAGTAAATAGGTTTTTCATAGGGTGAAGTGAGCCATGATTACCATGCTGTAACCTAAACCCTAACCGCCCATAAGAGGGGAAAAAGGGCAACACTTTCTGGGGCCCAGCCGCTAGAGGGGCCCATGGAGGCATCACAATAATGATGTAAATATATAAGCCAGATTAAAAAGCAGATTTTCTCACCCAATCAAATGTTCTACAATAAAAACAGTGCGTTTTATTGTAGATGTCTATTTTATATATTATATATATATATTTATTTTTGCGCCGTTTATTAATTGAATTAAACAAAATAAGCACATTGCATAACGGGGAGACTTTCTCATTCACTGACCCCGTTGGACCTTTACTTACATTACATCATTTACCCAACACTTTTGTCATGAAATGCAGCTAGTTTAGTGAGACGGAGCCTGCAGTGAATAAAGCACCATGTGCTGTCCACCATGGACAGCACATGTTCTTGCTGTAAGAGCTGCTTCTGGAAATATCGTACAAATAAAAAAAAACACTTGTAGCATCACACATAGAAATCACACTCAACTCTAAGATCGATCTTTAGTGGGGAATTGATCCAATGCAGTTTGAAGATGCTCTGCTCCTCCTCCTGATCAGACCCTCTTATCAATATATTGATCGTTGTTTGAGACATTAAGTCCCACCTGTGTGTGTGTGTGTGCACGGCAGGCGGCGGGTGGACCGTGGTCCAGCGCAGGACAGACGGCTCGGTCAGTTTCAACCGTGGCTGGACGGAGTACAGTTTGGGCTTCGGGGACCTGGAGGGTGACCACTGGCTTGGAAACCAGCCGCTCCACGTGCTGACCAAACACAAGCACTACACCCTGCGCATCGACCTGGAGGACTGGACGCATGTGCACAAGCACGCCACCTACACCAGCTTCAGGTCAGAAAGAATGTGCACGCACTTGCACTTGTGCACGCACGCGCACACACACACACACACACGCCAGGTGGAGACATTTAGAATATTTGGTCAGCAACGTCCGAACAGTGGACCAGACATAACACTGATGAATAGACAGGCAGACGGACAGATAGACAGAAGGACAGACAGAAAGGGACAAAGACAGAAAGAAGGAGAATGACAGAGACAGATAGACTATGGAAAATGAATATGATTATGAATAACAATCACATCCAATTGTGTTTTAGCATTAGCATTAGCATTTCATTATCATTAAAGTCCATTAACCCTCCCTCCCTCTAGTATAGAGGATGAGCAGCAGCGCTACCGCCTCCATGTGGCGGGTTTCGGCAGTGGAGTGTCGCTGCAGGATTCCTTCTCCTGGTACCATGACGGGCAGCCCTTCAGCTCGCCCGACACCGGCAACGTGTGCGCCGAGATCAGCCACTCGGGCTGGTGGTTCAACCAGTGCTACTACGCCAACCTCAACGGGGTCTACTACAAGGTCCTGCGGAAGTACTGCTACTCTACGACTGTAGTACTAGCTACTATTAGCTCCAATATCCCTTAGAGGTGGGGCCTACTTTACAATGAATCCCACAAATGACAACACATCTGAAAATCATTTCCGCCGAGTCCTAAACAGGAAATCAGGTGATAAGCTCCGCCGTGTGTGTAGTTATTACCTTGTGATTTGCGAACACTGTATAAAGGACGTTTTCGGCTTTCATTATATGAATAAAGGCTAAATTTCCAGCACACCAAACTAATTGATATCTCATTTTTCCAGACATATTTTAGTTTGTCATATTTTATTTGAGTGAGGCGAAATCTAAACACATGCTCGACCTACAACAGCCACTAGGGGGCGACGCTCTGAACCGTTATCGGATCAGAGCGTCAAGCGTCGGCGTTAACTACAGCGACAAACGTCAGTGTTAACTACAGCGACAAACGTCACTGTTAACTACAGCGACAAACGTCAGTGTTTACTACAAAGGTGAAACGAGTTCTGTATCGTGTTGACGTGACTGTTTTAATAATCCTGTCATTACGCCGGTGGCCCACCAGGGGGGACGCTACTCGTCCAAAGCCCAGAACCTCCTGGGTCCGGACGGCATCGTGTGGTTCTCCTGGAGGGACTCGGACTACTACTCCCTGAAGAGCGTCTCCATGATGATCCGACCGCGCAGCTTCAGGACACGCCTGTCGCCATAGCAACGGGACGCCCGTGCTACGATAACGCTGATTGAGGTGAAGAGGTGACGCCAATGACAGCAAGGACATCCGTTGTTTAGGGAAGTCATTGTTTTAATTGTGATGCATTTATGCATTTTATAAATCAGCATATTGTTAACACATAGAAGCAGAAATAATTAAAAAATATATATACAAACTAAAATCATTAATGTAGATACACTACGCTGTAGTGTCATGTGTTCTACTGCTGTGCGTCCCATTTTCTACATCCCATAATAAGAGATAGGGACCAGGAGACTATAATAAATACATATACACACACACACACACATATATATATATATATATATATATATATATATATATATATACACACACACACACACACACACACACACATAAAAAACACACATACGCGCACAGTATATCTGGTTAACTCATTTAATTTGTTATATAGAGTAAAGTAAAAGTGTACTGGTGTTAACATGAGAGTAAATTATAATAATAAATAAATTTAAATTGAATTAAGATGCATCAAAACCAAAGCAGTTATGGAAAATTGAATATATATATTTATATATATAAACTATATAATAATTCTTAATAACTTCATCTTCTTAATAACTTTTACTACAATACAAATCAATAATCGTTATATTATCAAGCAATAATGAAAGTAAAATTGTGTGATATACTATATACATATATAAATACAATTAAATACTTTATTACATTTTATAGTATATACATTAAATATATAAATATAATTATAAAATGATATACAATATAATTCATTATACTGTATATACACACAACATACATGACATCGTATTTAACACAATATAAAATATATTTATAGTGTGTATATAATGAATTATATAGTATGTAATTTCATATACAATATATACAGTATATTACATTATATAGTATAAAACTGTATATATTTAATATATAGTATGTATGCGAAAATGTATTATAAGATTATACTCTAAATTATAAACTACATTATACAATCTTACATCATACTACGTTTATAAAATATTAAATCAGACTCTATATGAATTATTGTATATAGTATATATACAAAGATATTTATTGCCTGAAATAAAACCTCCAAAAATCCACCTCGTTTCCATGGAGACAGGGTGTGATAACCGGCGGCGTCCACTGGGGGAGCGCTGTGCTGAAACCACACACTCGGAAAACACTAAAGTGAAAGACGCGTTTTAATCTTAATGTTAAATGTAGATTTGTACAGACAGTCATAGAATCACACACAGTAACAAACTTTAAACGTTAATATTTTAGCTTTTAAAGAGTTTCCCTTTCAACCTGTCACAAAGAAACAACCATCACATTTTAATAAAGTGTTAATGAAGTCTTAACTTAGTATTAGCTTATCTGAAATGTCTCTGGAACCTGTTTTCAGTTTGGAATCTACACAATTGAACATTATCGCCGAGAGCCGTAACTGCATTTATATTGTACTATATTATTATTATTACATTGTATTATATCATTTTATTCACCCTTTGTACTTTCAGGGTTTCGGAACAACTTTTACTTTATTTCATGTTTCATATTTTATTTCTTAGTCCCCTCAGGCTGAGAGATGTAAGTGCAGGCCTTTAAAATGTATTTCATACAATATATCACATACCAGTCATATCATATTATTCCATTCATATCATATCATTCATATCATATTATACCTGCATATATGTACGCCCGTATGTATATGTATGTGACAAATAACCTCTTGAACTTAATATCATACTATACCATTAATTTCATATTATACCACTCACATATCATATTATACCATTCATATCACATCATTCAATATATTAATTTCCCTTTGTACTTCAGGCTTTCAAAACAACTTTTCATTTACTTCATAGTAGTTGCTTCAGAGACTGTGGCCGTGGTAACAGCGGCACTTCCTGTGCAGCAGCAGCCCTACTTCCTGCCACAGTGTCCTATCCAGTACAGTCATGTTTTGGTTTCAGGTGGACTTTTTAAGGCTGTTTAGTGAAATAGGAGTGATCAAAAAGGTAAAAAAATGAAATAATATTAACAAGTATTTCGAGGCTTTAAAACATTAGTGTTTCAGATAGAGAGAGAGAGAGAGGTTTATCCAGAGCGAGGGATCTCTCTCTCTCTCTCTTTCCTTCACAGCCCAGACTTTCCTTCGTTACAAACCATTACATCATAATGTATCTGTGTCCCTCTGTGTTGAACAGCAATAAAACACTCCTTGCTGATTAATGCAGACTCAAACTTTCTTAATTTACCTTTTTTTTTTTTTTTTTTTTTAACCTTTTAACCTTTTAACCTTAACCACATCCCATCGCCACGTCTCAGCCAATCACAGTGCAGCCCTCTTCTCGCGGGTTCGTAGAAGTCGGAAAAGAACTCTGGGAAAAATACGAACTCAAAGCAACAACTCGTTAAGTCTGAGTTTGGGGTCGAGATCGCTCTGACCCCGAGTTTACAGAGATAACAGACAGCACCGGCCATGTTTTCCCAAACTGAGGCAACATGGGACACATTTCGCTTGGAAATACTGACTTCTGATGAACGTCAGTGAAAGCCGTCTGGCTACACTTTTTTGCCTGCAGCCTGGCAGTTTGTTAAGCTAAAACTTATGTTTTGCTAAAGCTGTTTGTTGCGCTAATAGCGCTTGTCCTGCTAACGCAGTTCATTCAGACAACACAGTTTGTTTTGCTAATTCTGCTGTTTGAGCTAATGCTGCTTGGTTACATAATGCTGGTGTAGCCGTTGCGTCTTTCTTTAGCAAACACAGTTTATTTAGCTAACACCGTTTGTCTAGCTAACGGTGCTTGTTTAGCTAATGATGCTTGTGTAGCTGCTTCTACAATAACTCAGAAAATCCCCAAACTGTCAATCACCATCAGGCCATTTCAGTCTTTGGTCGTGCGAAAATATAATAAGAACAAAATTCGACAAACAAAAAGAAAAGTCTCACAAAGCTCCGCCTTCCATAGTGTCGGTGGATAAGCTCCCCCCACTCCTGGTGTTGTTCCACTTCCCAAAAACAAACACGGAGCAGAACTTAGAGGAACTTCCAGACACAAAACAGTGAAACGTGGGACCGCCTGGACGACCCTGGAACGGACCTCCACAGGACCCCAGACCACAGCTTGGTGACCTACTTATCACCATCGTGTTTTCTATGAAAAAAGTGTCCAGAGGAATGTAGTGTGTGTCTGTGTGTTAGTGTGTGTTAGTGTGTGTGTGTGTGTGTGTGTGTATGTGTGTGTGTGTGTTGGGATGTTGAGTCATGTGACCACCACCACACTGTCGCCCAAAATAATGGAACTAATAATATTTAAAAATACATTTTAAGGCCCCCAAAATCTCAAATGTTCATATTTTTTCCCTTTTATTTTTATTATTGTGATTAAAAACAATAATACTAACACTAAATAATAATAATAATATTAAATATTATTCAACCTGCGGGCTGGATCCCTATTGTTATTGTTTTTATTCAGATTTCTATTATCATGATTATTATCCTCCTTGGCATTTTTTTGGGCTAAACGTGTCTGGCGCACAACAACTGCCGAATACGCAGACATGGTTGAGGTCTCATTACAACCGGGACATCTCAGACATCTTGTGGTTCAAGTTTGATCCATATCAATCTACATTTGGAGTAGGAATTAGTGAAAAACTGTTGCAAATCTACCGAAAGTAGAAGAAGGTTGTCACTTTGAGACATGCCCATCCAAGTTATTTAAGTCCAAGCTTCATGTCTCAAAAGTTATTTGCATCCAGCGACTTGCACCCTGTGGACTGCAAAGCCTTTGTTACGCGTTCACAGACAACCCAAGCAGATGCTGAGTTAAATGGAAAGTCGGGAAAAACTTTAGCTCGTGCTGCGTTTCACAAAACCCCTAAAAACTATAGTCGGTCACAGAAGGTGTCTTCGCACCGCAGGAGGTTTTAAGAACCTTTGGAGGAACGAGGGCCGGGCGATAAAACGATCTAAATCATTTTCACGATAAAATCTTCCCCAATAACAATGATAAATGAATGAAATTTATTTTCGATACAGACTCCGTCTTCCTCTGAAAAAACGTGACACGAACAGCTAACCGTGCAGAGCAGGGAAACAACCATGTGACAAATAGCCGATCCGGGCAGCACGTAGCAGGGATGAGGCCCCCTGGAGCTGATTTGGCGGGTCTTCCTAAAACACCAATTTGAACTCGAACTCGCCCTCCTCTCAACGGGCGTGGTCCCCATCCCCGCAGAAGGAGAGCGATTGAAGAACGAATCCAGGATTTTTAGTGATGTCAGATCTGACACGGTAGGACAGAGTCCCTCAGTCCGCTCCAAACGTCCCCGCATATAAACACGAAGCGCAGATTTCAGGAACTTTTCGGACTGTTCCCAGATGAAAATGAAGATTTTATTATAAATTGAAATGTATATAATATATATTTATAAATTATTAATTTTATTTATTGATCCTTTTTGTTTAATGAATGTGTTTAATGTAAGCCATGAGAATACAGTTAAAACTGTAAATTGAGCATTATTATTATTATTAATAAATATATATTATGATAATTACCGGCATTGATCAATATAAAAAATATATTGTGATAACATTTTTGTCAATATCCTCCAGCCCGAGGAAGAACCGTCCCTCTCTTTTGTGTTGATTTATGGAACCTCTGAAACCTATAATACAGTACATACCTCACATGACTAAACCGGACCCTGTGTATTACTGCGTGCAGATATATTTATAATTACTAATTCCTACTCCAAATATATTTTTTGTTGTACTTAAATGAAACACCATGGGTAATAAAATGGAAATATTGGATTTGTGTAATGTATCTATTAATCCAGCAATACAAATGTTAAATTATAATATTAATGTGACAGATTTCAGCTTTCATTTGAGCCAACTAAGGCACTGAAATGTTTAAATTGGTGGAGTAACCAGTGGTCTCCAGCAGGGTTCCAGGGTCACAGTGGTGACCTTTGACTTCTGACCTCTGCTGTTGTGGTTCATTAAGGCATTACAAATAATAATGAAAATGAAACATAATGAAATGTAAATCTCCGCCATATTTAAATAAAAATGTATAATAATAACAATAATAATGACAATGAAATGTAAGTTTGACCTACAATGTGGAGATGACATCAAAAATAGTGTGTATTTAGTGTGTGTGTACTTAGTGTGTATGTTCACAGAGTGGTGAAGTGACTCGTTGCTTGTTTCAGTTTGTCAGCAATCTGTAAGAAAAATAAAAGATATAACCATTATGAACATAAAGAAGTATAATATCAGATATTTTATACATCATCATTATACTTTTATCAGAATTAACTTATACAAAAAATACAATATTTTATGTAATTCAATAAAACTGAAATATGATCTAATATGAAGCAAAATATATCTATCAAATGATATAATACTTAAATAAAAATTACATATGATTCAAGATTCAAGAGGTTTACAACTTAATATATAATAAAATATGTCCTAAAATTGTAAATATAACAATCGATTTTTAACATATACACATTACACATTATATAATAAAAAATAAATATATATAAATCAAATATAACATAATAGATAGATATAATAAAATATGTTATACAATTTGTATTATAATAATAAAATATGAAATATATAATAATGAAGTACGAGATAATACAATATCAATAATATTAATAATCCCCCTCACCCGCTGGTAGAAGTTGATCTGTTCTTCCAGGTAGAGCTGCATCACTCTGTTGTAGTCATAGATACGGTTGCTATGGAAATGGTTCATCTCAGCTGGAGAGGGTGGGGGGGGGGCAATTATTCAAATTTCATAAATAATATAATAAATAATGGAAACTGGCTCTTGTGTTGCAAGATACAAATTGCAAGACTGCACCAATTCAGTTCCAGCAGAACAGCAATTCTGTTATAGGCAGAAATATGTCACTAAAAACTGAATTTGAATCATTTGTATTTGAATTTGAATTGTTCAACTTGCCTAATTGCATTAAAAAATGAATTTGAATCACAATTTGGATTTGTATTGTTTAACTTGAAGTATTGCATTGAAAAACTGAATGGCATAATTTGAAATTGAATTTATTAGTTATTAGAATTGAATTCCAATAAACTTGACACTGAATGTAATATTTGAAACTGAATTTATTTGCTCTGAAACTGTATTTGATCGTCACTGAAAACTCATTCAGTTCTAGAAATTCAAATTCAGTTCTTGTAATTCACTTTTAGTTTTCTGAGACACATCTGGGTTGTTGAGGAAGTGCAGATTCACACACTTTTAGAACGGCTCTGTTTCGGGAAGCGTTTTCAGAAAATCCTTATATAAAAGAGTTTTAAGCCTAGAACCAAGCCAACCAACTATGAGATGAATCGTGACCATAAAACATTTGATTCTGAGCAAAATAAAATTGGAAAATGGAAAAAATGCAAAAGGTGCAAGACTGTGTACATAATTATTTTAGGAGTTAAGGAACTACTCATCCCATAAACCATTGCAAATGATACCTTTCCAACGCCTTCCAACCTAACGATGGTTTAACACCTTCTTCTTGAATTTAACCTTTGTCATTATTATAGTGTTTATACTTTCATAACAGTGTGAAGTGCATGGTTGCTCCATGGTAAACGTAACATAAATGATCGTAGATTTGTGTGGTAGCAGTTAGTCCTCCCGTTTTTTTTATTTTCCCGTAAATATTCTAAAAAAATAATAATAATAGAAAAAGGTGTGCTGCGCCACGATCTCCGCTGACCGCTGATCAATCTGTTGTGTGTCCCCACTTCCTGCTTTGCCAAACAAAACCAATTATAACATTGTGTTTTTATAGTAGATGTATTTATTGTAATTGGACGGACGAAAGGACGAAAAGGAGTTCTGTGAATCTGCACTCAATTGCTCTTCCTCACCAACCCGGATGTGTCTCAGTATGAGGCCGGTAAACAATAAATGTCTGCAGACTAGTGTTGTCAAAAACAGTGATTTTTGTATACATATATGAGGCAGATGAGGGGGCGTGGTTAAGCCGGGGTCTGCGGGCTACAGCACGGCTTCGCCCCGTACCAGCGCAGCTGTTCTGACTCTGATTGGTTGGAGTTGGCTGGGAGAGTTTTTTTCATGTGTTAACATTTAGTCATTTAGCAGACGCTTTTATCCAAAGCGACTTACAATTGTTCAAACACCGACGGACGCAGCCATCAGGAGCAATTAGGGGTTAAGTGTCTTGCTCAAGGACACTACAGCATGCTAGCAGGAGGAGCCTGGGATCGAACCAGTGACCTTTGGATTACTAGACGACCAGCTCTACCTCCTGAGCTACCATCCCCACATGTGTTGTTTGTCCTGCAGTGGGGGCGCGTGGTGCAGGATCCTAGAGCCTGTGGACCAGATCGCGAAATGGACGCTGAACCCACACCAAGAACTTCCATTATTTATTTATGTTCCCGTTTGGCCAGCGAGCCTTTTTGTTTGTTTACTTAATTTATAATAAAAACCACGCCAAGTCTCTGTCTCCCTCCCTGAAGCCGGGTCTGTGGACGGAGCAGTCCACAATATAGATTCTGAATATTTGAAATATTTTCAATACCTATTTTCTGCACTATTGATATAGCGATACCAGCTGTGCCTTCTCTCTCTCTCTGACAGCGACACACACACACACACACACACACACACACACACACACACACACACACACACACACACACGCACACACACACACACACGCACACACACACAGCCCCGCCTCCTCTCACTCACTCGCTGCCTTCACTTGTCTCATTCCCTCTAGTTTGTTATGGTGTTAGCTCAATAAAGATTGCAAGTGCAGAGCCTCGAAGGATATGGGTTTTTTGATGGCCGAGGCCGATATTTAGAGAGTGGGGTGGCCGATGGCCAATATACTGTATAAGGTCAATATCATGTTGTTGTTTTTTTATCTGATAAAATACAACAATTTGATATTAATAGCAAATGAGACACAAAATTGCTTAACTTAAATGAACATTTATTTAACATTTATGGTATTGTCTGCATTATCTGTACAGTGCATTTATTTTACGTAAAAAAAATTATCAACTAAATAAATGTCCAAAGGTAATCAAAAAAACGTTGTAAAAAAAAAAAAAAAAAACAGTAAAGTTTTTACACAAAAACATTCAGTTTTTACAAAATTAAGTCCCATAGCAACTGAAAGCAACAGGGAGACTGTGTTTCAGCCGTCTGTTTGTAACAGGACAGAACTGGACTGTCCCTTAACTCATAACTCATGCTCACACAAAAATAAATAGATCTAAAAAAAAAAAAAAAAAAAAGACAGGAAAACCGCCACGGGAACGCACGCATGGCGCAGCACTGTCTGAAAAACTACTTCAATTCTCAAGAGTTAAGTTTACGTTTTGCCTCAAATGTGAAAGCATTTCCGAACAGCACTCCTGATGTTATCTTTCAAAACAGGTCACAAAGGCTCTGCACTTGCTATCTTCAATGAGCTAACGCCATAACAAACCAGAGCGAATTAGCCAAGTGACCACAGAGAGTGAGTGAGAGGAGGCGGGGCTATGTGAGCGCTGCAGCCGTGTGTGTGTGTGTGTGTGTGTGTGTGTGTGTGTGTGTGTGTGAACTCATTGTCAGAGAAAAGAGACAGCAAGAACGCGCAGCTGTTAGGGGTATATCGGTAGTGTGGAAAATATGTATTGAAACCGTTTCACATATTCAGAATCAATATGTATAGAAACACAAGTCTACAGACATTTTTTGTTTATCAGCCTCGTGAGCGCAGGCCTATGCCAATTATCACAAAACGCCAAATATCAGCCAAATTACTTGGCTGACTGATTAATCAGTCGACCACTAGTGAGTACTACCTTGTAGGGAGAAGGACATGGTACAAATCTGTTGTTTCAGCATGTACTATGTAGTGAGTACTATAAAGTGAGAACTATCTTGCAGGGAGTAGGACATGGTGCTAATCTGTTGTTTCAGTGTGTGCTATGTAGTGAGTACCATGTAGTGAGTACTACGTAGTGAGTAGTACCTTGCAGGGAGTAGGACATGGTGCTGATCCGTTGTTTCATGGTCGTTTTCTCCTGGGGGTTGATCCTTCCTGCGGCAACCATCTTGTCGGCCTCCTTCACCTTCTCAATGGCTGCCTGCACACACACACGCACACCCACACCATTTATAGATATTAAAAATGATTTATTGATATTTGTATTTCCTATTTTGTTGACATTCACACAGATTTCCTAGCACTATAGTAAAAGCATGACTACTAAGTAATTAATTATTACTTAGTAATAATAAACACTATTACTATGTAATAACCAGCAAAATTACTATGAATTAGCGGCATTATTATTAAGTAATAACGGCATATTCTATGCAATGACTAACATTATTACATACAAAAGTATCATTACAATGAAATAAGTAGGATTATGACTAAGTATTGATAGTGTTATCACTGTGTTATAACTAAGATTATTACTATGTAGAAATAATATTACTATTATGCATTCTATTATTATGTATTATGTGGTACTGTATAGTCCTCACAGTGTATGATAAACAAAGACAAACAGAGTGTCGTACTAGCAGTACACAATGTACTGTGCAGTACAGGCAGTGTGTGTACTACTATATGTTGTCTATGTAGTGCTACTGTGTACTAGCGGACCTTATGGACAGCAAGGGTTTCTGGGAAACATCCAAGCAGGCCTTTGTACTCGTTGTTGGTCTCCAGCAGGAAGTGGAGGTCCTTCTTGGGCTGAAAATCACCAACAACACAAACATCAGTGTGTGTGTGTGTGTGTGTGTGTGTGTGCGCGCATGAGGGGTGCGTGTCAGACCTGCTCAGCCACGATCTCTCCGATCTCCTGGTAGATTTTTCCTGTTGCCGTCAGGGCGTCGGTTAGCATAGCTTCCCCTGCAAACACACAAGTATTAGAGAGGGGTTTAAGGGAATCAAACTTAATAGTTCCAGGGTATTAGAAGCATATGTGACCCATCGCAGCAAAAGCCCCTATCACGTGCATTCCTAAAATCGCCAGGAGCAGCCAAATAAGTTGAAAAAACCTTTCATGAAGGAAAATTAGATTTTTCCCACATTCGTGTTCCTTCATGTCTTTTATTTTATCTCTCAACGTATTTTCAAAACCGGGTTCACCGTGGAGGTAAATATTCCCGTTAGATTACATGGGGAAACACAGTTCACTTACCGAGACGCTGAACCTGGCTGAACAATGCCGATCAATCGTTTCCTTTAAAGCGACTGTCCAGTTGAAGATCATTCATACATATTCCATGTGATGTGAAGTCACAATGTTAAACCGTTTTGATAAGAGTTAAACCTTTAAATTGTACTACTTTTACACACACACACACACACACACACACACACACACACACACACACACACACACACACACACACACACACACACACACACACACACACACACACACACACACACACACACACACACACACATCATTGTGGAGGGGGTGTGTACCAACGTATACAATTGAAAAGGAAATGCTGACGTCACTTCCGTAAACAAGACGAGGATCCAAAAGTCAGCGTAAGCAGCGCATACAGTACTGGACTTCATTTTCTGCGATGATAGTCAGTTTTCCGACAGTAACGCAGAGAACGACAGCAATGCTGAAACTGATACTGCCGTTATCCTGGACTTGGAGAACATTTCAAACAGTGGATTTTAACCTGAATGTGACGTTAAAACGGAATATTTTCAAGAAACAACAGAAGAGACTGATGATACGCCCATTGTTGTTACAACCAAAGAAGTTGATGACATGATGAAGTCCGTTGAGGTTGGTGATGCAGATTATGAACAAGTAATAATGCACAAGATTCTCAAGTTTACCTGCAAATGCAGCCAGGGGCGAAAAGAAAATGAAAAGAGGCCCCAAACAGCCACCAAATGTACCTAAAGTCTGCGGTGGGTCACATATTAGGATTGTATGGTAATATAAGTAGGGTATTAGGGGATTAAAAGCCAATAGAAGCAGGGTATTAGAGAGGTATTACGGGGTTTTAGGGTAGCAGGTTAATAGAAGTAAGGTATTTGAGGCATAGCAAGGTAGTAGGGTAACAGAGGTAGGGTATTACAGGGGTATTAGGGAATTAGAGGGTATCAGGGTATTAGAAGGATATCAGGGTACAGGGTATTAGGGGGGTATTCAGGTATCAGGGTACCTTGGTATCCACTGGAGCTGAAGACAGATGAAAGGTTGAGGAACGCTTTGCCGATTCTATGGTACTCCTTTGGCAGAGCTGCACACAGATAGTTACATTTTGTATTTTAAATTTTATATGATATAATATGATATATATTGTATCATATGATATAATTATTACCATGGAAAGAAATATACAATCTATCAGAGATTTATGTATGTGCACTCACGTCCCGTGCAGCGCTTCCAGTGCGTGTTTCCCACCGTCAGTAGATCTTTCACTCCGTCATCCATGGATTTGGTAAACCTGCTGTACTGATCACACTTCTGCTCACTAGACACACACACACACACACACACACACACACACACACACACACACACACACACACACACACACACACACACACACACACACACACACACACACACACACACACACACACACACACACACAACACACACCTGAATCCATTGGGACTATTTTGCATCCATTAATTCCCAGCAAAAAAAAAAAAAAAAAAAAAAAAAAATCACAATTTCCAGTGTAAAATGCACACGTACACTTCCACAGGGTCCAGTTCTGAAGCTTCTGGGTCGATGATGGAGAAAATCATCAGACCGACGGTTTCATCTTTCTCCGTCCTCCTTTTTCCACTCTTCCACTCCTACACACACACACACACACACACACACACACACACACACACACACACACACACACACACACACACACACACACACACACACACACACACACACACACACACACACACACACACACACACAGACACACACTTGTGTTGTTGGTGATTTTCAGCCCAAGAAGGACTGCTGGAACTGAAGTGCAGCACGATTTTCCGAGTTTACTTGAACTGGGCTCCCCCCAGTCTGTCGTCTCCCGGTTGCTTGTGTCATGAAGAAACCACTTTGCGGTCTACTCAGCGCAACCCTCATGTCTTTAAAACTGTCCCTGTTTTCCTATAAACCAAAACTTCTCATTGTTAGAACTCACCATGTTGTCTGTGGAAATAGAGCTGCACTCTCTGTGACAGGTGGCCGTTTTGGTGCTCTGTCAAGCACGTAATATTACATTTTCGTTACGTTACATTTTCACTAAGTTACATTTCCATGAAATACGAAAACGTTGGGATGCGCTGGGATGCGCTGACGACATTTTAAGGATTAATTTTTATTATTTTTTCATTAATCTGTCCAAGAAATGTGGACCACAGATTTAAAATATCAATCCAACAGATCTACTAAGATCTACCAGTAGGTGTGCAACGGATCACAAAACTCACAGTTCTGATCATATCACAGTTTTGAGTCAAGGATTGGATCATTTTTCGGATCAGCAAAACAAAGAAAAAAAAAAAAAAAAAAAAGAAAAGGAGAAGAACATAACTTTGCTTTTCATTTATTCTGTAAAACGCTTAAAGCAGGGAACATTTGGCCATGGTCTTAAATGAAAACACATTCAAGATGTCCAATGTAAATAAAATCTTGAAATATATAAGGATTCAATACTCAATTATTAAATTAAACTGCAATAAGAGGCACGAATGATACCTTCTTCCTTTAAACATGGTAGTGAATGTAAAAATATGATTCAACCACACCCAGTAACTTAATTTAATTCCAGTATCATATTCAATTTCTAAATTTTTTTCAGCACTCACCCTAACCACATCTCGCCTTGATTTGTAAAGAAAAACACTTGTTTCTCAATAAGTAACTTTGAGTCCAGTTACATTCAATAAATATTTATAATATATTGGTAGGTCGGTATTGTGTGCTGCGCACAATACCGAACGGTCAGAGAGCTGGTCGTAAGTCAGAACGGTCGTTAAACAGGTAGGTCGTAAAGTGAGGAGTACCTGTATTTATAGTAAATAATCATAAAGCGTCTTACTGTATTTTGTAACAACCAAATATTTTGGGTCAAATTTGTTCGGTTTTTCACAAATATCTGTCCCGTATGTGGATTGATTTGGATGAAATTGAAATGAAAACCAAGATGCTTCTGACATACCGGTTTAAATGACACCTCAACTGTGTTCGTATCTTATGCCAAAGTTTGTCTTCCAGATAGTGTTAGCCGGGTTAGACATATTTCGGCGTCAGATGTACTGGCTCGTCTTGTGTTAAAATAGCTCAACATTTTTTTGCCAAGATTTAGATGAAACTTCAACCACGAGGTCTTTGTCAAACAAAGACATAAACCGTGTTTGAGTGTTCCGCCAACGTTGTTCTTGATAGTTTTAGGCTTCAAAATTCAGGTAATCTTTTCCCGAACAATAACAATAAGGGGCTGCCGAACAATAGGGTTCCAGCGCTGCAGACAGGACCCCTCCTTATTTTGTATTATATTTATCAATTTATACATTTATTTTATAACTATTAAAACATACGATTTATTATTTTTAAATATTAATAAAATAAAAGTATTATAAATTATTATAAATTATAAATTATAAAAAGCCAGTGAGTCAGCCAAGGGACAACTTATCTTGGATTAAACAACAAATTTATAACGAGAATAACGTTTATTCGGACGTCATTTTCCTTAAGAAATTAATTATGAAGGAAGATATAAACATTTCTAATAGCTTTTGTGAGGGTTATCATATATATCTTAAGTTTCTTCATGGCAAATCTTTAAAAAAGGTAAAAGAGAACGTATTTAACATAATTTTCTGTAAAAAAAAATTTCAGATTTCAGATACTTAAGTGAGTTATGGCACTATTTCTGTATGGACCCCGAAAATAAACTTTCTTACTATGATGACTTTTGACATAACATTTAAACCCAAATGGCAATATATCGTAGAATTTTGATAAATTGTGATATGTCGCGATATATCGTTGAATTGCAATATATTGTTGAATTGCAATATATCTTGGAATTGATAAAAAACGATTAAACGGACCTTCTCGTCCCTGTAGGAGAGGAAGAGCTGGAAGACGTCACTCTGGGAAACGACAGGATGTCGGCACATTCTGTTCATCCATCCCTGCAGTCTCTCCATCCGCATCCTGATGAACTCCTCCTCAAAACGCCCTTGAACAGGAGTACACAGTAAAGGTACGCTCCAGTTCTGCATGCTAACTGTGTTAGCTCAATGCAAAGGCTCAAGAGGGGATCAGCTTGCCTAGCTCCTGTGAAATAACGGGAATACATCTTCCTTAAAAACCTAAGTTATTATAAAAAATAAAAACAAGATCTTGGTTTTAAATGTAGCTACATTTAGAACTACCATAAAAAGCTAATTTGCCTCCAAAAATCTTTAATAATGGCTTTAATTTCTAATCATACATTTTAGATCCTGCCATTTGCAAATTGTTATTTCCAGATATTCCTGTTATTATCAATTAAACCCGGAGTGGTTAGAGCGGTTATTTTGTTGTAAAGAGCATTTCTATTGATATAATAAAATCTGATGAGTAGATTATGTACTGTACGTTAATGTTTAATCAGTTAGTTAATCCTCCTACTGGCAGAATACATGTAGTAATACGTTTGTTTTTTTTCTGAAGAAAATATTTAAGAAAATTTTTGAAATAGAATTAGATATACTGTTGTTTTCTGGAATAGTATTTCTATCTTACGTTTCTTTGTAATTCAAACCTTAAAAAAAAAAAAAGAATGTAGGAAAAATGTAATTAAATACTATCTAAATAATACATACATAATAAGTAAATACTGAATAAATAAAAAAATACAGAAATATTAAGTAAATAATGAGTAAATAATTTAATCATATGAAATGACGAGTAAATAATATGCAAATAATTTGAAATTATAAATGTAAATTTATAATTTACATTTATAAAAAAAATAAAAAAATCATAAATAATAAGTACATTACTGTATAAGTAAATAATGAGTAAATAAATAATAAGGTAAATACTAAGTAAATACCAAATAAATAATTAATACATTTTATTATAAAGTAAGGAATCTCTGTACGTCTCTGTCCTTCGATTATCTCGACAACCATTAATCCGATCTACTTCACACTTGGTGGGTGTATTGGTGAGGACCCAAGGACGTGCAGTGTGGAATTTGGTACAATTTGTGACAGTCTGGTGTTTTGGTTCCCAAGTAGGGCAAGGGCCGCTTTTCAGTTGTTTTACGGATTATGGAACTGCAGGTTGTAAACTTTCAAATTATGTGTCATACATTGAAATCTGAAAATATTAGTAGAAGATATGCTTATTTGAATGTTGACCTAAACTGATCTAGCAGAGAAAATCCCCCTCGAAGATCCTGAGCTTTTTCCACACTTCTCAGAGGAAGGTAATGGTTGGGAACAATAGCTGGCTAACTCCACCCCCAGCCACTCCCCCACCTGTCATTATCTGTCAGGAAACAAACTTGCAGGGCTGACGTGTTCAATTGAATAATGTAAATTAATATAAACGCACAAATCGCAAACGTGAGCACTATAAAATGTGGAAATGTTGTATTACAGTATATTATAGGCTTTTAAGCCTCTAATCCTAACCCTTTAGGCTGAATGGATTAAGCCAAAATGTATACAGGTACTCCTCACTTAACAATCTACCTATTTAATGACCGTTCGGATTTACGACCAGCTCTCTGACCAGTCTGTATTGGCTGCATACAATACCGCGGCGTGCAGGCTGTGTGCGCGGCATCCCAGCATCAAAGTGCCAAGCATCTCATCACGCATCACTGTTTTCAGTCTCAGTCTCATTCCTGCAGTCTGTCAGTATTCACTACAGTAGCGTTTGCAACCGCCAAGCCCCCTTACCGTGAAATAACACGGGCCCTCGCTTATCGACCAATTGGCTTAATGACCTGGTCCCAGGAACGGAACTCGGTCGCTAAGTGAGGAGTACATGTATTACATATTTAAGACAATAGAAAAAGTAGGCAATAGGAATGCACTGATACATTGGGCTCACAGTTCCGTATGTATCACGGTTTTGGGGCCAAGGTAACGGTACAGTTTCTGTATCTTTATATTTAAGCAAAAAAAACTGTTTAAAAAGGGGCAAATTTTTTATAGTAGTCTACCACAAACAACTAGTGTGTATGGGGATAGAATCGTAAATCGGCAATCGTTGCTCCCCAGCGATCGCCGACTGGAATTTTACCCGGTCGCCCGAGCGTAGTGTGAAGTTGTTTGGATGAGTTGTTCTTGAGAAACCTGTGTTATAGTTAATTATTTACCCCCACATGAAAAGAAACTGATAGCTGATTTTTTGTACTTATTTGTAAAGCGCATTGTGTTGCCCTGGTATGAAATGTGCTTTATAAATAAAGTGTGACTTGACTACATGTTAAACTTAACCACAAATCTTCAAGGTATACGTACAAAAAAATTTGTTTTAAAAATGTATGCTATAAAACTCAAAAAAGGGAAGTAATGAAATAACAGAAAGGACTTAAGTCTACAACAAAAACAAACCAAAAAAAGAGAAAATCCAAGTACAGTTAAGACAAAGGAAATAGGCCAAAGTCATATGCCCGCATACGGCGGAGGAGTTCCAAGAATCGTCGAGACAGCTCTTTTCGAGGAAAGGAAAATGTGACCCATCGCAGCAAAATCCGCAATGTCGCGCATTTCTAAAATCGCCAGTAGCAGCCAAATAAGTTGAAAAAAAACCTTTCTAGAAGTGTTTTTTCTTTCTCCCAACGTATTTTCAAAACCAAGTTTGATTCATAAAGAGAAGAAAAATGTTAAACCGTGGAGTTAAATTTTCTTTTTAGATTACATGGGGAAACGCAGTTCACTTACCGAGATGCTGAACAGCGCTTAACAACGCCCATCCACCGTTTCCTTTAAAACGACCATCCAGGTGAAGCTCATTCATCCATATTCCATGGGATGAGAAGTCTTTCAAGTCAATGTGAAACCGTTTTGATAGAGTTCAACCTTTAAATCGTATTACTTTTACACACACTGAGACATGATTGTGGAGGGGGGCATGTACTGTACCAATGTAAACCATTGAAGAAGTGATGCTGACGTCACTTCTGTAAACTAGATGAGGATCCGGTTTCACTTGTCTGTGAAATCTCCGTGTTGTTATGGATTACGAGAAGCGGTTGGTGGAAGATCTAAATCATAACGCGGACCTTAATCTGACCAGAGCGACATATCCAAGTCGGCAGTAAGCAGTGTGTACCGGACTTCATTTTACACAATGACAGTCAGTTCTCTGACAGCGATGCTGAATCTGATACCGGCATTATCCCAGACTTGGAGAACATTTCAAACAGCGTATTTCAACTTGAATGTGATGATGAAATAGAATACTTTCAAGAACCACCGAGGAGACCGACGACATGCCTGATGTTGTTACAATGGAAGAAGTTGATGACGTGATGAAGTCTGTTGAGGTTGGTGATGCAGATTATGAACAAGTAGCAATGCACAAGATTCTTAAGTTTACCTGCAAATGCAGCCAGGGGCGAAAAAGGAAATGAAAAAAGGCCCTCAACAGGCTCTCAGGGTGTAGCTGGGGTAGGGTTGGGGTTAGCCCACATAACTCCAAGAACTTTGACGATATTTGGCATACAAACATTTATATATTAAATGACACACTGAGGCTGATATACAGAGACTCATATTGCTGAGACTTTACCTTTGTTGTGTTGTCCTCACTTTTAAATTCCTAAGTAATTCCACTTTTATAAAAAATATATATTTTTTTACTGTTAAAGAAAAGCTTTTTTTAAAAATATATATATATTTTATTTTTTAAACAAATGATGTGTGTCGATGACGCTGTTCAACATTCCCTCAAAACACAAGAACAATGCAACGAGCCCCCATTCAGCAGGGTGTCAAGTCCCCATTCAGCAGGGTGTCAAGTGGCCATATGACAAGTAGCCATGCAGTTCTGTTGGTCCTCCAACCCATTTGCATTCTGGGAGTTGGCTGAATGAAGCCAAGTGTGGTGAAAAACTTTGAAGGTGATTATCTTAGGAACACAGTTTGCCACACTCTTGTCATTAACAAGTCATAAATTTCAAATTACATATGTGACCAACCACATACTTTAGCATCATTTGTTGGCTTTCAACTGTTTGTTTTGCACCACTTGAAAGTGGAGAATCAAAGCTTCCAAACAAGGTGTCACTTGTGAAAATCAGGCAAATATTTTAAAGCTATGACTTGTTAATGACAAGGGTGTGGCAAACTGTGTTTCTGAGATAATCAACTCCAAAGTTTTACCCACACCAGGTTCATTCAGCCAGCTCCCAGAATGCAAATGGCGTTGGCGAATAAACAAAGCCTCATAGCTACTCAGCATAATGCTGAATGGGCCAATCACGAACAGCGTTGAACAGCATCAACAACACACAACTATATTTGTTTCTAAAAAGCTTTTATTTAACAGTAAAAATATACATTTTGTATAAAAGTGGAATTATTTTGGAGTTTAAAAGTACAGACAACACAACAAAATGTAGAGTCTCAATAATATGAGTCTCGGAAAATCTGAAAATCTGCACCAACCTCAACGGACTTCATCACGTCATTTACTTTTTCCGTAACAACAATGGGCGTATCATTGGTCTCCTCTGGTGGTTCTTGAAAATATTCAGTTTCATCATCACATTCAGGTTGAAATCCGAAATGTTCTCCAAGTCCGGGGCAATATCACATTCAGCAGCGCTGTCGTTCTCCGCGTTGCTCTCGGAGAACTGACTATCATCACAGAAAATTAAGTCCAGTACATGCTGCAAACACTGACTGGGATCTATTGATCTGGTCAGATTAAGGTCCGAGATATGATTCAGATCTTTCTCCACCCGTTTCTCGTAATCCAAAACTACAAGGAGATGTGAGTTTTCACAGACCAGTGAAACCGGATCCTTGTCTTGTTTACGGAAGTGACGTCAGCAATTCTTACGCAAGGGTACACTTGGTACACGCCCCCTCCACAGCGATGTCACTGTGTGTGTAAAAGTAGTACATTTAAAGGATGAACTCTATCAAAACGGTTTCACATTGTGACTTCACATCCCATGGAATATGTATGAATGATCTTCACCTGGATGGCTATTTTAAAGGAAACGAACGATCGGCGTTAAGCACTGTTCACCGTCTCGGTAAGTGAACTGCGTTTTCCCATGTAATCTAACGGGAATATTTAACTCCATGGTTTAACATTTTTCTACTATTTATAAATCAAACTCTGTTTCGAAAATACATAGATAGAAAAATGTCACTTCACTCATTTTCCTTCAAGAAAGGTTTTTTCAACTTATTTGGCTGCTCCTGGCGATTTTAGAAATGCTCGACAATGCAGGTTTTGCTGCGATGGGTCACATATTTGCTTGATTTGCACAAGTGATACCTTGTTTTGAAGCTCTTCACTTTCAAATGATGCGAAAAAAAAGTCAAAAGCCACCAAATGTACCTTAAGTCTGCGGTGGGTCAAATATGCCCATATATGGTACGGGAGCTCTAGGGATCATTGAAAAAGCCTCTTCCAAGAAAAGGGAGGATGCATGGTGACAAAGCTGCGATTGCCTCACATCCCACAATGAATATGATTGATTCCTTAAAAATCACTCCAAAAAAATTTTACATTCATGGAAACAAGACTGCGATTGGTTTTTGTGGGACACCCCCCCAAACCTGAATGGTTCCCGGTGCTTAAAGGGTCAGAACATGCAATTGTAGAAGGGTACATCTTGGGATATAAGGAAGCCCAAAAGATTTGGTTAGTCAGTTGGACTCCGGAGTCCCTCTCACTGTTTGTTGTTGTACTTGACTCTCAGATACACAAACTTTTTCACATCAGACGTTCTGTTCAGTTCCAGTGTTTTCCTTCCAATTTTTTTGAGGCCAGAATAGATAGAAACGTCGTCCAGAGATCCAGACTTTTCACTGGCCCAGGTCTGGACCTTTTTTGTTCGCGACACCCGCAAGCAGCAATACTGGAAACCAAGCAATCAGTCAGTTCCGAACAGGCATGTTTTGAATGGGCACTGCACTTACAATACTAAGTTACACTAAATACTAAGAAAATAATGAGTACTATGGACTGTACCTGTCACCTGCTTGTCTGGGAGGCAGGGGATGGGGATGGCAGAACCAAACTTGCCCAGAAGACGCTCGTACAGCCAATCAAAATGCTTGTAGCGGTGGTTGACCGGTCTGTTAGTACTCTGAAATAAAAATAAAGAACCACGTCTCTAACACTTACATCATTAAATTACTGTGTTTTGGTTACCATGGTCACCATCTTGGCGCGTCTTACATTGGGGGTGATCTGGTACTCGATGTAGCTCTTCAGTCCGTACATTTTGGTTCCTTTCTTTGGATCAGCGACCACGCAGTCCAGAGGGTTCTGAGGGTAGAGCCAGACCGGGCCCACCTCCCCTGGCTGGGAGAGAGAATACTAGTACTAGTAGTACTACTAACACTACTACTAGTACCACAGTGATCCCGCATTTCAGAGGGTTTTGAGGGTAGAGCCAGACTGGGCCCACCTGCCCTGGCTGGGAGAGAGAGTACTAGAACTACTAATACTACTACTAGTACCAATACTACTATTACTACAGCGACCCCACAGTCCAGAGGGTTCGAGGGGTAGAGCCAGACCTGGTCCACCTCCCCTGGCTCGGAGAGAGAGTACTACAAGTACGACTAAAAATAACTACTAGTACTACTAGTAGTACAGCCACAACAGACCTACTTCTTGTGGTTTGGGTATGTTAGGTTTATTATTAATACCATAACTGGAATAATGACTGATAATTTATTCATAAAACAAAAACTCACGTAGACAGGAAGTCGATCTTTGCCTTTGGGAGGAAGTTTGGCCAAAAGGAAGATCTCAGGGTTCGGAGTCTTGGAAAAGGGAAATCTAAGGAGAGGTTTCAGATGATAAACAGCTCGTTAGCTCCTTTTGGGCGATTACATTTTGTGTTTTGATCTTTGCAGAAAATGGATTTTAAGGTTGTTGTTTTTTTTTTGTTTTTTTATAGTTTTTTCAATGTACATTGAAGAAACTTCATTCAAAGTAATTGAAACCTGATTAAAACCTGATGCTAAACTACATTCAGCCCTTTGCAGCCCATAGGCTATTGGTGGCATTCTCAGCTCCACGTTAGCGACTTAGTTCAACATAAATCCAAGGCTACTTCTAATGGTAGCAGCATGACTCTAAACACATATTTGCAAGCTATTAGTTTCAGTCACTTTGGTTTCCGATGAGGCAAACAACCAGTTCCTGGTATTTAGTTAAAACATGCAGCTGTTTCAGCAAAACAAACTTACTTTGACTAACTAACTTTGTGTAGTTCACACGTTACATATTTACTTTTGGGGCTGCACAATTAATGTGATTAATCATTATTATACATGTGGAAAAGTAAATAATCCGTGCGTCAGCCAGCTGACTTCATGCCGGCAGGCTCCATGGAGAACGCACACGCGCACACACGCGCACACACACACACACACACACACACACACACACACACACACACACACACACACACACACACACACACACACACACACACACACACACACACACACACACACACACACACACACACACACACACACACACACACAGAGACACAGACCCCCCCCCCCCCCCTTGGGCTACCTCTTTATTTGCACCCAATGGACGGTCGTTGTGTCATCCTAAGGTCTGGAAGCCCCCACAACCAACCCAAACATTGCATATTATGCAAACGTAGACCCATTGATGAAAAATTAAACTTTTCAATAGCCAAGAGCAACCCTATTTCACTTAGACGTGAAAATTCCCACTAGCCCAATGAGAACCCAATGGCCTCTCTGTAAAGGCGATTGAGGAGGAACCAGATATTCAGTTTACTGTCATACAGGCCTTCTTAAAAAATGACTCAAAACGATGAATCAATTATCAAAATAGTTGTCAATTCAGTTAATAGTTGGCAACTAATCGATTGACTGATCATTGCAGCTAAAAAAAGGATAATGAATTTGTAAATAAAAACTATGAAGTAAAAACTGTGTTGAGTAAAACAATCTTGAGGGTTCAAAAGGGTCCATAAACTGTTTAGCTGTTTTATCACTCTTTTTAATTATATGTATCTACTTCAATTGATTTTTTATATTTTATAGTGTCTGTTGTTTTTTTGGAAATTGGAAAAATAATTGATTGAATAGTGGCGGCTGATAGGGACTGTTTCTCCAAGACAGAGGCACAAATGCAGAAAGGTGTTTCTATATTTCACAATTATTTTAAGTCAAATAAAATTTGATAGTTCAAAAACATTTAATGTCAAATCAAAAGGCCCAAGTTTTTAATGGTATGACACTGTATTGTTGTGACCCACAGCTATTTAAGAAGTCCACTATCAAGTTGACGATCACTATTATTATTCTCTGTATTATACATGATCTTTCTTTTCGGTAAACAATTTTATATTATTCATACTACCACTTCTTTGCATTTTAGATTTTTTATTTTTATTTTTTAATACTGTTTTTGAATGCCATTTTATTTGAATTACTACTATACCCTTATTTTACTTATTATGTAAAACTGAGTTGGCTCTTGGACTAAGAATATCATTACTGGTAATGATGCTTGCATTTTAATCAAGTATTTGACAACAATACTAATAAATATATATAACAAACTATAATAATATATACCTAGTTTGAGTACTCCCATGGCAACAGAAGCAATTGAACTTTGTAATTAAAACATGTAGCTTCCATTTTTTAAATAAAAAGCTGTGAAACACGTAGATTAGATCCCAGAATCATAAAGATCTGTCCTCATTCATATGACAAAAAAAGCTATTGAACCTTGAAAGGTGACCTCTGGTCAGGGTTCAAAGTGGGGTAAAATATTTCAGGTCCACTGAAATCTCTCTCTGAAATGTGAACTTGTTTGTTGTGATGTTAGCGCCATCTCATAGTGACACACTGCAATTGATTGAATGTCCATGTTTACAGTTGTAACTAAACACGCCCTGTCAGGATGCATGAGAAGGGGGGGTACTCCCAGTCAGCTGGGAGCCACTTGGTAATGGCTGCCAGCCGAGAGGCCGGCGGCTGGGTCAGCCTTTTTAAAGGGGCTCCACTGTAACTCGTGCTGCGCTTCACAAAACCCAGAAAACTATAATTGGTCGGCGTTTTCGCACAGCAGGAAGTTCTAAGAACCTTTGGAGGATGGATTTATTTACCTTTCTGAAGATGACATTGTTTATGTAATTAAAACATAACATCTGTCACGCTGTCTTTATTAAAAAATTACCTTCCTGAAGATGGCCTTGTTTTTGTACTAAAATGATTACATATCAGGTAAGTTTGATAAATATTGTTTTATTTGACAACTTTGTCAAAGTTGTAAACTGTTTATTTGAATTTCTGAAGATTGGCTTTTTATTGTACTACAAAGATATTACCTGTCGTGTGAACTTTATAAATACTGTGATATTTTGTATTGTCCAAAAGTTTTGGCCAACCTTTCAATAAAACAATTATCTGACATGTGTTGTTATGAACAACAATAAACCACCTGGATTAGATGGCCACCCAGTGGAATTCTATAAACACTTCTGGCCACTTATATCCCCATTATTCATTACAATGTTTACAGAGATTAAGTCAACCTCCACCATGCCTCCGCACATGAATACTGCTCTCTTTTCGGTTTTGCTCAAACCCAATAAGGACCCAGCCCTCACCTCAAGTTATAGACCCATAAGCCTGGATAGTTCATATTTAAAGATTGTTAGTAAAACACTAACCAACAGAATTGAAAAAGTAATTCCATTCATAATTCACCCAGATCAAACAGGCTTTGTCAAGGGCACACACTCATCCAGGAATATGCGCTGTTTATTCAGCAGTTTGATCAGCATATCTCAAAGGAACAACTTAAATACTGTTATTGCCTCTTTAGATGCCGGAGAAGCATTTGACAGAGTAACTTGGACATATCTTTTCCACCCTCAACAAATTTGGCTTTGGAGAGTCACTGGATCAATGGATCAGAATCATGTACAACTCACCATCTGCTTCTGTCATCACCAATGGTTGCACTTCACAGCGTTTCACTCCACAATGGGGCGCAAGACAAGGATGTCCACTCTCCCGTCACAATTTGCGTCTTTATTGAACCCCTCGCGACGGCCATCCCTCATACAAACAGGAAACTTTGTTCACAAAATCAGTTTGTATGCAGACAATATTTTGTTGTACTTATGGAACCCAATATCATCCCTACTGGAATTGTTCAATATTATATCTAAATTCTCAGCCATCTCAGACTATTCAATAAACTCGACTGAAACCATGGTCTTACCACTCAGTCGGGAGGACTGGAATGCTGTATCCGAGGAACTTCCCTGAACCATCAGAACAGGCAACATTAGATACCTTGGTATTGATATCTCCACCAATCTGTCAGATTTGTTTACCCTTAATTTTATTCCATTGCTCCAATCCATCTAAGAAGACCTAATTCGTGGAACAACCTACCCATCTCACTCATTGGTAGGATAGCAGCTGTGAAACGATCCTGCACAGAGTTTATATGACCCAACACAAAATGTCAAAATTGGTTTTGTGGATAAAGACATTTGCTGTCACGATTCCATTAATACCAGAGATAACTACTTTCATGCCATCTGGCTCTGCCGACCAAACCAAACATTCTAGACCAACATCAGCGATAATCTCACCACATCCCAATTGTTACATTTATTAATAGAATACATTTCAATGGAAAAACTATTGGCAATATCCAAAAACATTTAACATTCATTTAAATTTCATATGGGCTTCTTTTATCACTGACATAACTCATTAATACTTGAGTCTTCCTATGTCGGGGCAATGTTGTGGTGTTTTGGGGCATGTGGGAGTCCCCCTGGTCTCACTGGGGTTGGCTGGGTGCTCGGGGGCTATAGGGACGTCTGTGGCGCTTAGTCTTGTGGTCATGTTTCGTCCGTCCCGGAAATTTTAATCCCACTCATATTAGCCGAGAACACATACACCCGCACACCAATCCTACTCCGAACAACTTTCCACCAGACCAGGGTCTGCAGGGCAGGAGGGGTGCGAGTGATTCTGGTTCGATTTGCTTGGAGGACTTGCACCCCCACAATTTTAACTGCAATTGCCAACAGCACAGATTGAGGACTGGGGTTTTCCAGGGTGGTGGGTCGCTGGTGGGTTGGTGGGGGGGCATGGGCTGGCCAACCACGCCAGGTGAGCTGGTCGAGTCCTGGCGGCTTGCGCCTGGTGGGTTCTGGTGTGCTGCAACCTGGCGGGACTGCGTAGAGCACCGCTGGCTGAATTCTGGGGCCCGTTGCCGTTGTGGGTGTGGGTTGGGGTGCCGGGGGCAGGTGTCGGCCTTCTCTGTGGAGGGTGCCCTGGGTGGTGGAGGGCCCATATATCTGGGGGCCTGCTGGGGTCGGCAGCAGGGGAGGGGAGTGTTGGTCTGTCAGCGCGGCGCCTGGCTCCAGGCCTGCGGTCTGTGCCTGCAGCCTGGGTTCTGTGCCTGTGTCTTGTGCCTGCACATGGGGGTGGGTTGTATGTGTACGCCTCAGGGGTGGGTTGTGCTCCTCAGGGAGGGTTGTGGGGGTTGCTCCACAGGCTTCCGGCATCTCTGGGGGCCCGGGGGTCTTCTGTGGAGGTGCCACGACATAGTGCCGATCTAATGCTGTAGACCAAAATCAATTGGGAAAAGTCCTGTACACTCACCAATGGACAGACAGCACAGACGCACACACACGCCGGCTTTGAACACACGCCAGCACCCTCCTGGTTGCATCCCTCTCCTTTTCTTCCTCATTTACTGCCATAACTATGACAGGAAGAGGCCGCGTGCCCAATTGCTGTTCCAGTTTTCCTGTACCCAATTAACTCTGTTTTTTACATGTTGTTGTCCGATGTTTGTGGGTTTTTTTTACCGTGTACATGTTTGTTTCTGTGTTTGTGTTTTTCCATGTACATGTTGTTGCTTGGTTCTATGTTTATTTGTCTCATCCGTGGTGATTCTCCCCGTCTTGGAGTAGTGATTAGTTGTTTATAGACCCAAACATGGTAAAATAGTTCACCAAAGAGGGGGATTGGTGGCGGTTCTGTTCAACAAAAAACTATGCTCTTGTCATCTTACAAGTCATCCACAGGACAGAGTTATTGCAGCAGTTCTTGATGATTAAAGAATTTATGAAGAGTTGCATTGTAGGTTGAGAACTTGAACACCACTTGCAGACTAACTCTGTCCTCGATGCAATAGCATACAAATACTCCGTATGCCCAGCATGCTGACAGCACAGGTTAAAAAAATAAAATAAATAAAAATAAAAAGCAAATCAATAAGAACGTCGACCAGTTATGTCTGGTCTAACACAGTTGGTCCGCTCCAAATGTATAATCACAGAGTGCAGATTTGGGAACCTCGGATTACGGAACCTCTGAAACCTGTAATACGTCCCTGAAAATGACTAAACTGCACCCTGTGTATTGCTGCCTGCAACTATATTTATAATTATTATTATTATTATTATTATTATTATTACTACAGTATACCAGCATAACCTTATGTATGATGTTATTTTTCTACAGTGCTTTTTTGAATTCATGGTAATTTTCTTCATTTTGTCATTTAATTGGCTACGTCAACAAAACTGTTTTTTAGGAGTCCGTTGGTTTACACAAGTGTTTCCTAGCACAGTGTTCCAAAACGTATTTCTGCCACGTCACTTTATTATGAAATAATCCCATGACACGAAACCAATATCCTGTTAACCACTAAAAATGCAAAACATGTAGAAATGTGCTTATTATTATGGACTAATATTAGTTAATGATGCAAGACTCTGGAACAATTCGATCTTAGTGAACTCTTTTAAATAACTGGTGTGTCACTCCGGCAAAAAAGGCCAGAAGCAAAAGTTGAGGACATTATTCATAATGAATTGGATTTACCCTTTGCATTCCCCCAAAATTATAATTTGGACAGAATGATTCCTGTGAGAATTCGCAACTCAGAGCCAAAGCGACTCTTCCCTCTCTTGTTCATCGTTCAGGAAGTCCTCCCTTGCTCACCGTGCCTCACACCAACTCAACCCAACAACTCGTCAAGAACCGAATCTTAAAAAAAAAGTTGTCACTTTCAAAGTGAAACTTGTTCTTGTTCTGATGAAATAGAGCTTCTATCCTCACATGCAATTTGGATCTTGCAAAACCAAAACCTCCTTTCCATTTAGTCTTTAAGTGGAATTTGAATCATTTTCACAGCACAACTGGTGAGCTCTCATGGCGCACTAGTGGTTGAAAATCAGTGTTCTAACAGCACATTAAAAGCTTTGTGCCTGCAGACTAGATAGTTAGCCTAGCTGTCCTGGGTCCTTACTTGTTGAGGGAGATTTTCATGGTGTGTGGGTTGCGTCCTGCAGCTCCCTCTTCCTCTCCAGTGGCCGACTGGCCTCCCACCGAGCCTTCATCCCATTCATCGTCCCACTCACCATCATCATCCTCACCAGTTCCTACTGGGAGAACACCAGTACCATGGTGGGGGCATTATGGGGATACATTTATCGTCCTTTCAGATTAGATCATGGGAATAGATTTAGTGTCCTCGCGTGCGTGGGTGCGTGTGTGTGTGTGTGTGTGTGTGTGTGTGTGTGTGTGTGTGTGTGTGTTACCTTGCTGGGCGTCCCATCCCCCTTGTGCTGTCTCACTGTAAGCTCCACCCCCTGACCAGGGTTTGTTGCCATTGGTAACCTAGGTAGACATAAACATGGTATACATACAGGCTGTTTAGAGCTGTTTATAGCCCATTCTCATAATGCTACTGCAAAAAATTAATAATAAATAGTTTTATTAATTTATTGTATTATTCATTGTTTTGTTCTATTAGGTCATGATACGTCCTACTGTTGCTGCTATTAAGCTTTTTTGCGGCAAACAAAAACTTCCCAAAATGAACTTTTTGGGGAACAGGCACTCCTCACTTAACGATTGAGTTCCGTTCCTAGGACCAGGTCATTAAGTGAACTGGTCGATAAGCGAGGACCCGTGTTATTTCACGGTAAGGGGACGTGAATACTGACAGACTGCGGGAACGAGACTGAGAACAGTGATGCGCTGAGACATATACAGTGTATATAGTATATAAAAAGGGTTATGCGCGATGAGATGCTTGACTCTGAGACCCCGCGCCACTGTACTGTACGCAGTGTACAATACAGACTGGTTGTAGAGCTGGTCGTAAGTCTGAACGGTTGTTAAACAGGTAGGTCGTTAAGTGAGGAGCACCTGGATCATAATTTTCATTCACATAAGGAAGGGAGAGAAGAGAAGACGAAAGGTGAAGAGGAGGAAGAGTGCAGGCATAGGGAAGACAAGAGGAGGAGCAGAGAGGAGGAGGAGGAAAGGAGGAGAGGAGGAGGACAGATAGGAGAAGATAAGATGAGATGAGAGAAGGAGAAGAGAGGGAGAGAGGACAGGAGAATGAAGGAGAGAAAAGGAGAAAAATGGGAGGAGAGGAAGCAGGAGAAGAGGATGCGAAAGAAGAAAGCAGGAAGGAAGTGGACGAGAGGAGGAAAGTGGAGAAGAGGGAATGAAGATAAGACGAGGAGGGAAGAGAGGAGGGGAGGTGGAGAGAAAGGAGGAAAGGGGGGGACAGAGAGAAGAGGAGAGAGACAGAGGAAAGATGAGGAGAAGAGAGGGGGAGGAGTGGAGGAGAGGAAGAAAGGAGGAGAGGGGAGAAGGAGACAAGAGGAGGAATGGAGAATAAGGAAAGACCAGAGGACAGGTGGAAAGAGGAGAATCGGAAAATAAGAGATGAGAGAAGGAGAGGACAGAGGAGGTTAAGAGAGGAGGAGAGGGGGATGATGAGAAGGACCAGCCACTACATGTAGTTCAGACCCAAACAAACAGTCATTTTCAAGGACTAAGCTTTTTAGCTCCAAGCGCTAATGTAGCACTAAGTACTTTGATGGACGCAGAGTGTGTGCGTGCATGCGTGCCTGTCATGTCAAAGTATCTGGCATTCAGAAACTGTCTAACCCACAGATAGGAATGAATAAGATTTGTATTCTAGGCAGTCCACACATGCTGTGGTCCAAGTTTCATTCACATCGGTCTATTTGTAGGCGAAGTTATTAAAAAATGGTGTGTCTATCACCCCTGTTGGCGATACGAAAAGGTCACGTGCAAACACTGCAGACAACTGATTGGTCACAGAATCCTCACCGCATCACTGCGTCATTATTGTGCTACACGGGACATTGTGAGTTAACATCCTACATTCTGGAAGGGGAGGCGGAAGGGCACGCGCAGCGGCTGCTGCCCCATCCTCATCCTCATTGTCCTCTGGGACTTTGACAATGGGAATTTAAGACACAAACCCCTAAAATAAAAGTAGTTTATTAATTGTCCGTGCAGAGAGGAGAACATGCTGGACCACTGCTCCAGCACTGGCACAAAGGAAAGGGACAGTTCCTCCAAATTCTCTTGGAACTTCCTGTGGTGTGAAAACGCCTTCTGTGACCAATTATAGTTTTCGGGAGTTTGTGAATCGCAGCACGAGTTACAGTTTTCCGAGTATCTTTAAAGGCAGCATTGACTCGGGTTGTCTGTCTACAGTACGTGTGGCAAACGCTATGCGGTCCACAAACGCTTTGCAGTGCAAGTCGCTGGATGCGAATGACTTCCGAGAGACGAAGCTTGGACTTCCTTATCAGATGATGATGTCACAAAGTGCCCCACTCCTCAAACTAATCAGTTTGCGCCAACATTCTTTAACTTCGATTAAATTTGCAACAGTTTTTCCCTCATTTCTACAGCTGCCCCCTGGGAGTAGACGAGTCATAAAAGCAGTCGGAAACCCTGTCAGTCTACTGAGATTCTTCAAGTCAAGCAGTAGTTTTTTTGTCAGTTAGTGTCCATTACAATAAAAGGATAAAACAGATAGAAGCTTAAAATGCACAGGGATAACATTTCAATGAGAAATTATAAATAAGGAGAATCATAAATATATTTTTATATGTGTGAATCGGCCGCGTCCGGACACCGACACGGCGCGCCACGATGGCTGTGCCCCGTTCATCCAAATAAAACTAAAAACAGTGTGGGGACGGTGCACGAAGGGACTGAGCGTGAGTCATAGACTCTGAAGATTATTTTCTGCGCATAACGCATGAAGAGGGGGTGATCAGGCAGAGGGTCAGACAGAAAGTGTCACCATTATGCACGGTTTTGTTCCATAAGGAGATGTAAAATAAAATAACCTACATCGGAAATAAAAACACACTGTTCCGGCGCGCCAATCGCGGGCAACCAACTGTTAGCGCGCATCGTCGGTACCATGGAGAGGGAGACAGGTGCGCCGTGCCCCTGCCCCGGGATGCCACTAGGCGGTTGCCCATCTCCATCACCCCTGCCCCCCAACCCTACTAAATTCTGCTCCAAATGAACATCCATATTGATCAAACTTAAAAAAAAAAAATGTATGAAACATCCCAGCTCCAATGAGACCTCAACCAGGTCTGTGTGTCCTGCGGTTGTCTTGTTTCAGATACCTTCAGCCCGAAAAGCACAGAGAAGATTAAAAATAAAAAATCCCAGCAATAACACTAGGGGGCTGCGGGCTGGACCACTAATAATGTATATAATAATAAATATAATTTAATTATAATAAATATGATCGTTATTATTATTATTATTATTATTATTATTATTATTATTATTTACCATGTATTACGAAAGTTAATATCATTATAAAATCAAAGTTAAAAATCTGGCAAATCTATGAATCACAATGTTGTTGTGATATCCTTCTATTAGGGCTGTGAATTAGTGAAAAGCGATTGAGTGATTAATCGCACAATTCTTTTTCCCCCTTAAATCCGACCCATAGGCCACACCGAGAAGTAAAATAGTCAGCGACACAAAAACGTTGCGTCATTTGACGATTTGTCAACTTAAACCTGGGTCCATCTTCATTAAAAGCACACAGCGTTGAACTTCAAACTGTGAAATTTCTCAACTTTCAATGGGTAAGTGAATTAAGTGAATCTTTGTTTTCGTTTTCAACCTTTTACTTTTCATTTTATTCACATTTGGAGTCTGTTTATGAACGTCGTTGGATTCGTTTTTGAGTTTAGCAATTGTTTATATTTCACGCATCAGCTTCTGGCTTGAATACAACATGTTTTATCACTGGAATGGATAATAATCTATAAATACAACATGTTTTATCACTGGAATGAATAAATACATTTGCGGCTATTGACAGGAGGAAGGCAGTGCCGGTTCTTCTTCGTGGGTCTGAAGGAGGAGGATGCAGGACATTTCCACAATCTATATATGTGTATTTATTGAGCTGCTTCTGTAATAAAGTTCGGTTTGATTATTAAATGAAGAAAAACATGCTTGGATATATTCTTGTACATTTGATAGAACATATTAAAAGTTTAATAAATATTTTCACTAAATACATCTTTTGATTGGACCTACAGTATATGGGGATCACGCGCCAGTTTACGCTTTGTGCTAGGGAAAATAGAGCCGAGTACTAAAATAACGGAAGGGGCTTAGGTGCTTTGTGTCATGCCACTTTCACGACGCTTTTGCTTCTGCTCGGTGTGACCTTCCACATTTATTTACATGGCAGCGTATCAAAAGCGTTACTGTGTCGCTTTCGCGACGCTTACGTGTCGCTTCTGGTGTGGCCCAGGGGTAAGGCCTGTATTCATCGATATTTTAAACCTAGATGCACCTAATTAATGCAGAATCAACACACGGTAATCATATTCTAACCGAAATAATGATTTTACACAGGGGTGGGCAAATGTTTGTGGCTCGAGGGCCACATTTAGTTTTAAAAACTGACCAGCGGGCCAGACCAATTAGCAAGCATAAAGTGTAAAATATATGTGAAATCTATTTCCTCTCATCCCATTTTTTAATTAACAAATCAATAAAAAATAAAAATAATTACAACAATTCACCATTGATGGATTTAATGAGAACAGTGTTGCTGGTCACCCATTTTTGCCAGCGCATCAAAATCTGGTGCCATTTTCGTGGTGGAAATTGGTAGGACAGCACTCAGGTGTTCATCAGTAAGCTGGGCTCTGTGGCGTGTATTGTTTACCGTAATTTCCGGACTATTAAGCGCACCTGAATATAAGCCGCACCCACTTAATTTTTAAAAAATAATTATTTTGAACATAAATAAGCCGCACATGTCTATAAGCCGCAGGTGCTTACCGGTACATTCAAACAAATGCACTTTACACAGGCTTTTACGAAACACGGCCTGTAACAAAAATAAATAGGCTTTAACGAAACATGGCTTGTAACAAAAATAAAAAATTTGCAGTAAACAGTAGCCTACCAAGAAAGTCATTGGTCACTATCTTCCTCCTCCTGCGCACTGACACCACTGAAGTCATCTCCTTCAGTGTCTGAGTTGAAAAGCCTCAGAATTGCTTCATCCGATGTTGGATCGTTTTCATTGTCGCTCTCGTCACTTTCATCCGGAGGCAAATTCCCCGCTGAGCTCATGCTGCCCTCTTCAACACGCAGCAGTCCAGCCTTTCCAAACCCGTTGATGATAGTGGATTTTTTGACAATGCTCCACGCTGTCAGGACCCACTGGCAGACACCACGATGGTCCACCTCTTAAATCCTCAAACTTCATGCGGTGGCGATTGTTTTGGCTTTCAGTCGGATCTGCACAGTTGAAACACCTCGGCCGTCTGCTCTCTATGTGTTGACCCAGTCTTGGAGCTCATTTTCTAGTTCGGGCCATCTGCTTTTCTTCCCTCCGAAAGCTTTTGTTGTCTTTTTGCACTGAGTCAGTTCCTCACACTGCTGTTTCCAACGTAGTATCATCGACTCATTAAGGCCAAGCTACTGTGCAGCAGCTCTATTTCCTTTTCCCTCAGCCAGATCGATCGCCTTCAACTTGAAAGCTGCATCATATGCATTTCTTTGTGTCTTTGCCATGATGAGGGTGACGAAATGACTACCGTAAATGATGGGAAGTTTGACCACGCTCGATTTAATCTAAACAGTAAACTAAACAGCTACATTGTTTCACCCGCGAGGTTCAAAGGGTGGGAAAAAAGTAGCGGCTTATAGTCCGGAAATTACAGTATGTTCATCACACTGAACGTCTGTTCACACACATAGGTAGAGCCAAATAACACCAGCATCTTCTGTGCCAACTGTCGCATGTATGAAAACTCTGTCTCATGCAGTGAAGCATAAAGCGTATTCAGTTTGACGGAGTTGAACTCCTCCTTTAGGACAGAGTCAGACTGGAGATCAATCAGCTCCAACTGTAATTCCTGCTGTGCCGCCTCATAATTCAATGACAGGGGACATGACACCAGCTGAAGTCACTTCTCAAACTTTTCAAAAACAGAGAATCAACGGAAGAATTCTCTGTGCAGGTTGTTCAGCGATTTACAGTATTTTCTCGCATGTTGGGGGGCTTCTTTCAGCGGCGCTAGCGTGGCAAATGATTTGTTTGTCATTTGTTTAAAGAACAAAGTCAATTTTTACCTTGAAGGTTTTCACATCCGAATACATGTCGTATACAAACTGATCTTTTCCTTGTAGCTTCACATTCAGCTCATTCATGTGTGCCAGTATGTCCACAGCGAACACCAAATCACAAAGCCAGTGTGTGTCTTTCAGCTCGAAAAAATCATTTGCCTTTGATCGTAATTCAGTAAAAAAAATAAAATAAATTTGCAATCCACTCTTTGTTGAAAACCCAACACTCGCTGTCAATTTAGCGCTTTTTTTGTCCGCTCATTTTGTTATGGGTGATGCATACGTGATGATCAGGCAAAGTAAAGAAGAGTGATGACATCAGAGAAGGCCCGGCAATGTGCCATCTGGCGGTACCATTCAGTATTACAGGAAAACAACAGTGAAACGAATACTACAAATTGAAATATATTATAGAATTGTTGTGAATGTAAATGCCTCGCGGGCCGTATTAAACAACGCAGCAGGCCAGATATGGCCCGCGGGCTGTTGTTTGCCCACCCCTGACTTAACTACATTTTTAATAGAAAACACGGGCTCAAAATGGCTGCTCTGGCCTACGTCATTAACAATGACAGACAAATAAATAAGAAAAAAAACAAAACAAACTAAAATCAAAACGAGTGACCATGTCCACAAGAGGAGAGTTATATACTTTTCTAGTTAATTCAGCTTATTAACTGAGGTGTTCCTTAAAAAACCTAAATGAATCCCTCTGTCTCCCTCTTGACATTCCTTAAACTGTTTCCAAACAGATGATCAAAAGAATTGTAATCATCTGTGTGTCAGTGCACATGCATGCTTGCAGTTCTACTATACCTGTGTGTGTGTGTAGCTGCTTGTTGGTGCGCTGTAGGCGTCTGAACTGGATGGAACACTTCCTGTACCGTTGATCTACACACACACACACACACACACACACACACACACACACACACACACACACACACACACACACACACACACACACACACACACACACACACACACACACACACATCAACATCAACATACAGAACAACACAGAGACAGACAGAGCAACAGACAAAGAACCAGATAGACATGCAGATAGACATGCAGACTGACAGACAGACAGACAGAGTGACAGACAAATAGACAGAGCATCAGACATAGCAACAGAGTGACAGACAGAACAACAGACAGACAGAGCGACTGGCAAACAGACAAGACATACCTCCAGATAGTCCTCTGGTACCAGTCCGCTCTCTCCACTGGAGTTCTGAGCTTCGATCCATCCTCCTCCTACAGCCTACAGACAGAACAAAAGTCAGAACAACAGACAAGAGCGACAGACAGGAGCACAGATAGAAACTGCCCTGCTCGTTATTTGCTTCTAATCAACATTTAATGTGTGAATGACAAACAGCAGGGCTGCCACTTTTCAGTCAAAATTTGAATTATCGTTGGAACTTGGTGAAAAATGTTTAAATATTATTCACTATACCATATTATTTAAATGTTAAAAATGACTATTAAAAGCATATAAATTCCATCGTAAGTCGGCTTTACACTCAATCCGACCAACGACAAAAACTCCTACTGTCCCTTCTATGACATGCATCACCCCTCTCCGATAAACCCACTCCTCTGTGATAAGCTCCGCCCGGATGAGTCACTACAAAGTTACTTTTTTATTGTTACTGGGCTTAAAACTAAGTAAGTCATTAATGCTAACATTTTAGGGTATACCTGAAATATGTACCATGGCATACATTTATGATGCAAATTGAAGATGTAAACTTTAATTCACCCTTACCTTAGTAGATGCATTCCACCATGTTTATTTAAAGCGGTAGTGGCAGAACCGCATTACACCAATATTTTAAGACACGCTGCTTTACGTTACTAACACGCATGAGATTGTAAACAAAGATGGCGGAACGGGGATTCTGGAAATCACTCATTGGATGGATTATTGCAACGTTTGGTCATTATGGTGACAAAATAACTTGAGGTGAATTAAAGTTTACATCTTCAATTTTGAAAATAAGTCAGATTTTGATATATACTGTTTGTCGCTTATTTTGCCTCTCCTGTGAATTTGAGAGCCCCGACACGCAAATTCCTGTGGGACGCTGCGTCAGATGCTTAATCGTGTGTTTTTCTATTTAATATGAACTTTTTATTAATTGAATATACAGTAAACGAAGGGGAAAATTAATACCGTGAAATACTGTTTAGCGCAGTATTTTGATAGATAATGTACCGTACTGTGAAATTTCATGTTACATGTTACACAAACTACTCGTTGTTTAGAAGAAGGCTCTGCTCTCCCATTTTCTACCACATATTATGGGATGTGAAATCCAGACACATGCACAATCTAGGACGGCCACTGGGAGGCGTGAATTAAAATGTAAAGGCTGCAAACTTGATAACACAGGTCAATTTTCCAAGTTATTTCAATAAACGCGGTTAAATGGATGATGATAAACGCCGGTAAATGGATGATGTGTGCGTGACCTGGTTGAGGACGGTCAGCGTCTCTCCTTCCCTGACGCTCAGCTCGTTGTTTCCGGGTTCGGCCGTGAAGTCGTACAATGCCAGAGCCTGAACACACACACACACACACACACACACACACACACACACACACACACACACACACACACACACACACACACACACACACACACACACACACACACACACACACACAAAAATAATTGCCCTTGGTGCAGCTGACAACATAGATAAAATCCAAATATTCAAACAGGAATTACATTTTGAAAAAAAGGAAATAAGTATCCGACAAGGAAACCAGGAAAATAAAAATAAAACCGCTGAAATGAAGTGGACAAGGAACGAATGGACTGACGGCCCAGTCCTGCACCGGGATCCAAGGTTGAGAACCAAATTGCTCTACAACTATTATCTATCCCCGTGGTTCTAGAACTACGTTTTGGTCGTGAACCCCTTCTTAGATCTTTTTTCGGATGAGTACCGCCTTCACTGGCATTGGGGGAAAAAACTACATTTACATAAATTATGTATGTGTGTCGTATGTGCTTTTTTTAAAAACATTATATATCATTTGTATTTATTTTTAATTATATTTTTTAACATCTTTTAAAAAAAAATTCGGAGTAGCCCCTGCAGTGCCCCCCTAAAGAGTATGAGTACCCCCGGTTGAGAAACGTAAATATAGAGTGCGTGTGTGTGTGTCTGTGTGTGTGTGTGTGTGTGTGTGTGTGTGTGTGTCTGTGTGTATGTGTGTGTGTGTGTGTCTGTGTGTAGGTGTGTGTGTGTGTGTGTGTGTGTGTGACGACAGCAAAGTCAAGGAGGAAAGGTCTGGACATCCTGGGGTCAGCGCACGCACACGTACGCGCACGCTCCAACGCACGCACGCACGCACGCACGCTTGTCCTGTCAGATGACTCGTGCTATCGCTCCCTTCCTTCCTTCAGCTTAGTTTTCACTAAAATATTTACATGCATATTATATGTTGTATAACGTGTTTATCATGCTTAATAACACTTGACCAAAAATTGAACTTGCATTTCATCCAGTGACTCGATTTAAATTAGTACGTGGAAAAATATTGAAAAAATGTTTGTTTTCGCGCGTGTGTTTGTTGCTTCGTTCTTATTATTGACAACATTGAAATGTGTATTTTACAATAGTTTTGTACAACGAGTTTGTTTAAAATTGAAAAGGTTTGTCCTCGAATTAAAACCCCAGCGTTACCTTCATTTCTGCCTCCTTCACTCCAGCTGCTGCCACACAGTCACACCAATAAAACCATCAGAAGCGTCAAAAGCAGTCAGACAATGAGGTTATTTTACTTTCTCCAGCTGGAACTTGGAGTTGGAGCAGTTTTCCCAGCTGAGGAAGAGGAGGAAACCCGGAAGTGGAGGGATGGGAAAGCAGGCGTGGCCTGCGACGAGTCCCGTGGTTGCCAGGTCGAAAGAGAACCAGCAGCCAACCATCCGCCCAATCCTCCACAAGCCCGCAACGGGATGAACTCGTTTGAATTCAAAGGGTTTTATTCACGGATTCAACGATTCTATTTTAATATTAACATGAGAAAAAAAAAAGAATTATGTAGTTAAAAATGTCTACAAACCGATGGGTAAACGTAACCTAAAATAAAGAGAGAAAAATGTAATCATTGCTGTTTAAAACAAACAAACAAAAAATTTAATAATAATAATAATTATATATATATATATATATATATATATATATATATATATATATATATATATATATATATATATATAGACTAAGGATAAACTAAAATACAGCCAGATATGTGTAAACATTTCACTTGATATATGAAATATATATAAAGCAACTCATTCATATAAATCAACTAATGAACAAAATATGATGGTTTTCACTTTATGCGAAGAGATTTGTTACGGTCTTATGTTAATATATATCATAACTTTTATTTTGGAAGAATGTATTGTATAATGTATGTAATATATATATATATATATATATATATATATATATATATATATATATATATATATATATATATATATGTATATAATGTATGTTAATTATTGTATTGTTTATTACCCCTTACGCTTGTTTACTTTTAAGTATTAACTGGGCGTGTTAACTTATGGAGGCGGAGCTTGTGTAGCATTACGTGGTGACGTCCAACCACGAAAATGATGTAAAAGTTGCCACCATAAAAGAGTATAAGAAAAATAAAAGAGATAAATAAGAAACATGTCTATTCATATACAAAATATTGTGTGTGTGTGTGTGTGTGTGTGTGTGTGTATGCCTGGTTTAAAATGTCTTTATCTGCAGTTCAACTAATGGCCACGAGACAGTGCTGCAGAAAACCTCAGACTGAATGGAAGTCAACGGAAAAAGAATAAACTTCTCATGAGAAATACAGTCAATATTTTGCTAGATCTTGTGACTGCTATTCGTGTAGAATAAAATAATGATAAAATAGAATATAATAGTAAAGTAAAAATTAAAATTTAAAATAAAAATTGTCAAACACATAGTCATAGCTATATTTTGAAAGAAAATACAATCTTCTTCTTTTTCTTTCGGCTGCCCCCGTTAAGGGTCGCCACAGCGGATCATCTGCCTCCAATACCTTCTGTTCTGCATGTCCTCCCTCACCACATCCATAAACCTTTTCTTTGGCCTTCCTCTTTTCCTGTTGCCTGGCAGTTCCATCCTCAGCATCCTTCTCCCAATGTAACTCTCATCTCTCCTACACACGTGTCCAAACCATCTCAATCTGGCCTCTCTCACTTTTCCACCAAACTGTCCAAGCTGAGCTGTCCCTCTAATGTACTCCTTCTTAATCCTGTCCATCCTTGTCACTCCCAGTGAAAATCTCAACATCCTCAACTCTGCCACCTCCAGTTCAGCCACCTGCCTTTGTGTCTGTGCCACCACCTCTAAACCGTACAACATAGCTGGTCTCACTACCGTCCTGCAGACCTTCCCCTTCACTTTTGCTGGAACCCTTCTGTCACAGATCACTCCGGACACTCTTCTCCACCCACTCCACCCTCCGCTGCTTTGGATGGTCGACCCAAAGTACTTGAACTCATCCACCTTCTCCACCTCCAATCCTTGCATTCTTAGCTTTTTGCTGCACTCCCTCCCATTCAAGTTCGAGTTCAAGTTCAAGTTCAACTTCAAGAGATTATTTGTCACATACATTTCAGGCACATGTCTTACTCCTGCTGACTTTCAATCCTCTTCTCTCTAATGAATGCCTTCACTTCTCCAGGCTCTCCTCAACCTGCTCCCTACTCTCGCTACGGATCACAATGTCGTCCACGAACATCATAGTCCACGGAGCCTCCTGCCTGATTTCATCTGTTAACGTGTCCATCACCATTGCAAACAAGAAAGGGCTCAGAGCTGATCCTTGATGCAATCCCACCTCCACTTTGAATGCCTTCGTCACGCCTACTGCACACCTTACTACTGTCTGACTGCCCTCATACATATCTTGTACCACTCTTACGTACTTCTCTGCCACCCCGACTTCCTCATGCAATACTACACTTCCTCTCACGGCACCTATCATATGCTTTCTCTAAATCCACAAAGACGCAGTGCAACTCCCTCTTGCCTTCCCTGTACTCTTCCATCAGCATTCTTAAAGCAAACATTTAATCTGTAGTACTCTTTCCTGGCATGAAACCATACTGCTGCTCGCTGATCCCCACCTCTCCTCTTAAACTAGCCTCCACTACCACAACTTTATTCCAGTGTAGTTACTACAGCTCTGTACATCTCCCTTATTCTTGAAGATGGATACCAATACGCTTCTTCTCCACTCCTACGTCATCCTCTCCCTTTCCGGGATGGTGTCTCGTTAAGAATGCCATTGCCATCTCACCTAAACATTTCCATGCTTCCCCAGGTATGTCATCTGGGCCAACTGCCTTTCCACTCCTCATCTTCTTTAGTGCTGTTCTCACCTCATCCTTGCTAATTTGCTGCACTTCTTGATCCACTATCCCCACATCATCCACTCTTCTCTCCCTCTCATTTTCTTCATTCACACTCCTCACTAGTCAGCACATTCCCATCATTATCCTCCATCACAATAACCTGCTGTACATCCTTCCCAGCTTGGTTCCTTTGTCTTGCCAATCGGTACAAGTCCCTTTCTCCTTCCTTATTGTCCAACCTCTCAAACAACTCGTTGTATGTTTTTTCCGTTGCCTTTGCCACTTCTCTCTTCGCCTTGTGCAGTATCACCTTGTACTCCTGTCTACTTTCTTCATCTCTCTGACCATCCGATTTCTTCATCACCAACCTCTTCTGCTCTATGCTCTCCTGTACTTCCTCATTCCACCACCAAGAGTCCTTGTCCTCCTTCCGCTTCCTGCATGATACACCGAGTACCTTCTTGGCCGTCTCCATCACCACTTCTGCAGTTGTTTCCCAGTCATCTGGTAACAATTAATTCCCACGTATTGTCTGCCTTAACTCTTTCCTAAATTGCATCCAAAAAAAATACAATAAGAAATACAAAACGGAAATGGTCAGATATATAAATATGCGTTAGTACGTAAACCTCCGTAAATATACGTCAAACATGTGACATGAACAGCCAATCGTACAGAGCAGAGAAACAACCATGTGACACAAACAGCCAATCATCTCTTCAGAATGGCAGCACACAGCGGGAACGAGGACACCCGGAGCTGATGTGGTGGGTCTATGGCAATTTGAACACTCCACCCAACCCAAGCCCGGCACGACTCGCAGCCAACGCAAAAGGAGAGCGATTAAAAAAACAATCCACGGTAGGTGAGAGTCCCTCAGAACGCTCAGTCTCTTAAACCTGTAATAGGTACTGTAATAGGTATCTTACATGACCTGCAGGGCTACTGATACTGTTCCAGGAAAATTCTAAACCTACGTTAACCTACAGATGATTTTTGAACAATTGTAAGTCGCTTTGGATAAAAGCGTCTGCTAAATGACTAAATGTAATGTAATGTAAATGTTAACGCGTCATTATTGATGCACACAAGACCCAACGTCACTGAGACTCCAGATATACTTACATACAACAAGGTAAGTTATAACAATGACACTGTTTGGTTTAAAGCGAAAAATAAACAGGGTTTTTTCATAAACGTCATGTATAAATAATTCCCTAAAGCTAAACTTAAAAAACTGAAATGAAAAGGCCGAAAGTGTTAAGTATTGACAAGTTCTTCCATAATAATTGATTGAACTAATGACAAATTAATGTTAAAGTTAATAAAATTAATTAAAACTAAAACTAAAACTAATAAACTGGACCCCGTGTATTTCTTGCTGCCTGCAGATATATTCATTATTATTATTATTACAGGTACTCCTCACTTAATGACCAAGTTCCGTTCCTAGGACCAGGTCGTTAAGTGAATTGGTGGATAAGTGAGGACCTGTGTTATTTCACGGTAAGGGGGCGTGGCCATTACGAACGCAAGTGTAGTGAATACTGACAGACTGCGGGAACGACACTGAGACTGAGGACGGTGATGAGATGAGATGTATACAGTGTATATAGTATATAGAGTATATATAGTGTATAAACTGTATATAGTATATAAAAGATGTGCCATGAGATGCTTGACGTTGAGAAACGGCAGTATTGTACGTAGTGTAAAATACAGACTGGTCAGAGAGCTGGTCGTAAGTCAGAACGGTTGTTAAACAGGTAGGTCGTTAAGTGAGGAGTACCTGTATTACTTTTATTAATAATTGTGTTGTTACTTTTGAATTATTACTAATTAATAAAAATGTATCCACCCGTAAAAGTGTGCAGGGATTGAAAATGACTATGGCTGTAAGAGTTTCTATATATTACAATAAGGCTGCATTATACTTATACTGATATCTAAAAATAGTCCAGAGAAGGAGAAAACATGAGATGATGTCATTTAATTTAACTATCCTGTTATATTATATCACTTTAAACCATTTCATCATCATCACTCCTTGTCTCACTGTAAGGCCGCAGATCTGGCAACCCTGGGACACTTTCTGTGTTTACAGGAGACACACAGCGCTATCTGCTGACATATACACACACACACACACACACACACACACACACACACACACACACACACACACACACACACACACACACACACACACACACACACACACACACACATGGATAAGATAAAATATAAACAGTTGTAAAGTGTAAACACACACAACCAGATATGTGTGCAGATGAATATGATACATTTTTTCACAAAGCCCCACAAACGAAAACAAAACATAAAAAACTTCTGACAGACAAATTGAGACAGACAGACAGACAGACAGACAGACAGAAAGAAAAGCAGACAGAAAGACAAACAGACAGACAGACAGACAGACAGCAAGATAGACAGACAGACAGACATAATTATTCAAAATAAATCATTAATGTCATCCTTAATAAATGTATGTATATGTTATGAATACAGTATATATTATACAAATTTGGGCTTGTGGAACTGGCAGACACCGACCTCAAGGTCCTTACTTTTTTTTAACTCACCGCAGCAATTACTATGAAATGAAAACGTGTCCACAAATGAATTAATATCAATTAGGCTATAATCAACAATTCAACCATTAAAATATTCTATTAAAAATATGTGTGGAAAGTGTGGAAAATAAATGAATTTACAAAAAAAAAAACTTAACATTCATATTAAACACAAATAAAATATCATATTAATCACATTTCAATTATCTCAAAAAGACAAAAGTTTTGACTTTCGTGTGAAAGAATTTACGGCCACAAGAGAGCGCCACTTACCATTACATACCACCACTCCACTTTCGCTCTCTTGCGCACAATGTCTTCAGCCCTGGAAAAACAAAAAGTGAAGATAAACTAAAATACCGACAGAAATATCTAAACACTGCACATAGAAATATAATTAAAGAATATAAAAATTTATTTAATTTCTTTGGACGACGCCATCCACTGTAATACTTCAACGCATCCGTCATTCATACAAATAAGAAATTACATCCTACAATCAAAACAGAAATGAATCAGAATCAGTTAGTTTAGTTAGTTAGTTAATTACCTAATTACTTAGCTTTTGTGTCTTTGTACTTATTGTGCATAATCTCCGATGCGTTGCAAAAACATTTCACTACATATGTATGCCCATATGTATGTATGTAGTATGTGATAAATAAACCTCTTGAATCTTGAATCTCTTAAAGATAAAATATAAACAGTTGTGAAGTCAGCCAGACGGACGGAAGGACAGACAGACAGACAGACAGACAGACAGACAGACAGACAGACAGACAGACAGACAGACAGACAGACAGACAGACAGACAGATGACAGCAGCAGCTGCTCTCCCAGCTGACAGACAGACTTCCAGTACCCGGCTCTGGGCGCCTTCTTTTAGCCGTTGTTGTCGCTCCTTTATCGGGGTAACTTCCCTCAGTGCGTCGACACCAGCTGGAGCTCCGGTTAGGGACCGTCAATAAAGTACGGGTTTTCCGCGTCTTTTTTTGTTTGTTTTGTCTTTTTTTTTTTTTACATCACTGCTTACATGATAACTTGACATGAAACCACTAAATTAATATAAATATTTATATATAATAATAGTAATATAATATTAAGAAAAAATATGTATTTTATTCATTAGAATTCATTTTAATTTCCGAGTAAAAGAGACAAAAGAAAGAGATGCTGAGATTTTTTTTTAAATAAATATAGCTGCAGGCTGCAAGCCACTGGGTCCAGTTTATTTGTTTTAAGCACGTGTTATGTGTAATCGTTCCATCTGTAACAATAACAAAAACAACTTTTGTAATTACTTTTCATAACAATAACAATAAATACATTTTATTTTAGAAATATATAAATACAAGTTAATTTTAATTATTACTTTATTGTATTGTATGGACAATTCAGTTTAATAGATGACTTGTCTACATTGTAATGCAGACAAGATCTATGGAACTCCAACATTAGTTTATTATTAGAATTATTATGGAAGAACTTGTAAGTTCTTAACACTTCCTGTATTTCCATTTAAAAAATTTAGTTTAGGTGTAGGATATTGTATTTATACATGATATTTATACATAATATTATTATTATTATTATTATTATTATTAATAATAATAATAATAATAATAATAATAATAATAATAATATAACAATAATAATAATAATTATTATTATTATTATTATTATTATTATTATTATTATTATAATAATAACAATAATAATTAATGACTTTTTTTCCAATATAGGCCATGTATAAATACAATATCCTACACCTAAACTAATAAACTAAACGGACCGTAGTCATTCAGGCAGGCAGGAGAGGCGATCTTCGGGACAGGAACGATGGTGGACCTCTTGAAGCAGGACGGGACCACTGATTCAGCCAGGGAGATGTTGAATATTGTGGTGAACACCGGGGCTAGCTGCTTAGCACAGGTCTTCAGTACTCGCCCAGATATGCCATCTGGGCCCGCAGCTTTCCTGGTGTTCACCTGCATCAGAGCCCTCCTGACCTCGTGCACGGACACTGAGAGTGAGCGCTCATCCCCTGCGGTGTAACTCCAATTAGCCGGCGAGCTAGCGGTGCTGTTGCCAGACTGGAACCGCGCATAAAAGGAGTTCAGTTCGTTGGCTAGGGAGGCGTCCACACTCGTGGCTCTGTACGCCCGTTTAGCGTCCCTCACCGCCCTCCGCAGATTGTACGATGCCGCTTTGTAATTGTCCATATTTCCAGATACAAGACCGTCGTTGTAAGCGGTCATGCGAGCATTCAGAGCGCAGCGGATGGATTTATCAACCCACGGTTTCTGGTTTAGAAATATCTGAACTTTCACCATGGGAATGATCTTATCTGCTAGCGTAGTTACAAAACTCACTGCCACCTCCGTAAATTCGCTGACGTCACTTGAACTTGATTGGAACATGTCCCAGTCTACGTCAGTCAGAGTGTTCTGAAGAGCAGCCTCTGATTAGTCCGTCCACCGCTTCACTTCCCTTGTCACCACCAGTTCTCGCATATATTTGAGTTACCATATTTGCTCAAATATAAACAGTTACTCAAATAAATACCGGGCCTCTAATAAATGATGGGGGTGTGGTCAAAACAAACAAATAAAGGCCTGAGCCCTACTTCAATTTAAGACCAGGGTTAGGGGAAAACCCAAGGATGAACTACTGATGCCTGTTACACAGCATGTGTACTGTATGCCGGTTAAGCATAATGTACATTTCCCCTGCTTTACTGTAAATTGATAAATCCATGAATACAATCATGTTATCTTCAACACTTGGTTGTCTTCAACTCATTGTGTGAGAGGTAAACCTAACTCTGAGAATTCGAGCAAGGTTTTTTTTGTCCTACGGTGTGCCGTGTGCGCACATTATAAGTTATTATTACTTATTACGACTACTCTATGGAAATACTTATTTAAAGTATATTATTAGCATCTATCGATCACTATTGCTTTTCAGAATGACGACTATGAACGTGCACACACTTAAGTTATATTGACCAATTATGACTATTGATTGTATGAGATCATTTCTATCTGTATTGATGCATCACCCATAATTGTTTATCACATGTTTCTGCTGTTTTACCTACTACTTACTACCAAAGCAGACCACTGGTAAAGCCTTTGGCCATCTCTTTGTTTACACTTAATGGCCCATCATTGTGTCACTCAACAGGTCTGGAAGCCTCCACACCTAAGACATACATATGCAAACGTGGACCAATTGACAAAAATCTCCACATTTCAATGGATAAATCCACCCCTCTTTTACTGAGCGGTGAAATTTCCTCTCTGTAGAGGGGGATTTAAAAATCCAGTTTACCAAAATACAGGTCTGAATTCTTAATTCATAGTTGGCGATTAATGTAAGAGTTGGAAAATAATCCTTGAAGCAAACCATGGAGTTTAAACTGTATCAACAGTAAACCAATCTTGAGCGTTCAGGAGCATCTACTGTATCTAACAATTAAAAAGTTAATAAACCCTCAGAACTAGAACCTAATAAATGACACACTTGGCTTTAAAAAGAAGGAAAACTGCTGTTTACATCATCTATCACTCGTCATTTGAATGTATCAAGTATTGCATTGCATACCTGTTTGGTCTTACCTCTTAGCAGTACATTGTCTCACAACAGTGTTTATCTTGCCATTCAGTATGACAGTGCATTGTTGTGGCCCACGACTAGTTTAGATATCCGCTATCAAGTTGACTCACTGTCATTATTGCCTGCATTTTATTTGGACTTTCTTTTAGGTAAATACTTTTATATTATTTATACTGTACTACTTCTTTCCATTTTAGATTTTTTAAATGTTGTCTTTGGCTCTGAGGCTAAGAATCACATTACTGGTAATGATGCTTGCATTGTTATCAAGTATTTGACGATAAACCTGAAACTATAAATACATAGACCTAGTTTGAGTGCTCTTATGACAAAGCTATTGAACTTTTTCATTTAAAAATTGTAAATAAAAAAACAGCTTCCATTTTGAAATTAACAAGCTGTACAAAATGTAGATTAAAATAAAGCATTAAGAAATGTTCTCATTCATATGACAAAAAAAAAACAATTGAACTTTGAAAGATGACCATTGGTCAGGGTTCAAAGGACAATATCTCAGGTAATGAGTTGGGGGTTAGGGTTAGGGTGAAAATCTGAAATCTCTCTCGGAAATGTGATTGTGTTTTTGTGAAGTTAGCGCCATCTCATGGTGACACACTGCAATTGAATGAATGGGCGTGTTTACAGTTAAGATTAAACACTCCATGTCAGGACACATGGGGCGGGGGATAAATTCCAGCCGATTGGCAGCTGGCTGCGAGCCGCCTGGTGGTTGCCTGGAAACCTGCTGGAAACTGGCGGGAAGCTGGTTGTAATTCGGCTGTCAACTGGCTGGGACAGCCCTCTTCAAGTGGCTCCTACTGTATACTAACATAGTTACATTACCTTAGCATTTAGTCCCCAGCCTCTCATGTCCTTGATTAGAGGCTGGATGGTGTCAATTAGTAATGTCATTATTATTATTATAATTATTATTACAATTATGATTTACATTAATTATTATATCAATATATATTTATTATTGTTATTCATATTATAGCTTGACAACACTTGACAACAGCTTGACAAGTTGTCAGTTTCTCAGTTGAAAAAAGAGCGGCCCCTCCGCGGTCCATGAGCACCGCGGTGGGGACCGCTCCATTTTCAACCAAGAAACCGTTGTTTCATGTCATGATGCCAGACCAGAAGAATCAGTCAACTCCGTGGAGTGGATGGATTCAAAGGTCTCAACCAAGGCGAGAGAGCCATGTAGAGCATGGCTCTGAATACTTCCACCGTGGCCAGGTTCACTCATCATCACTAAATTATAGTTACAATACACTGAAGGAATAAAGCCAATAACACAAAGTTAACACAGGTTAAACTTATAATGATTTTGAACACAATTTAACCACACCCGTGTATAATAACCCCCCTGGGAATGCTGGAAGGCTCCTGGACCACACCCCACCCAGCACACTACAATATACTTTTTCGATAAATATATATATTTATATACACATTTAATGTGTATTTTTTCAGTTTCAGGATATAACTACTGTTCGCAACTTAAGTCGAGCATCGGCTTTGTGTTGAATGCTGAACAGTGACGCTACTTTAGCTCCAAGGCATATATTGCCATGGTAACCTAGCTGACATCTTTTCAAACGGGATCTTAGGAACCCGCTTATACCGGAAGTTTCAGGCTCATGAAATTTAGCTTAGCTTAGGGCTTAAGCGACCTTTAGGGAAAACCCCTTAGGATCCATCACTCCTTGAACAGTACAGACACATCTCTATACACTTTGCTGCTAAAATCAAGGAAAAAGCTGTCTCCCCTCAATTTCTGGAAAATATTAATACTATTTTCTTGAAAAAAGAATAGCTTTCATCTAATAAAACAATGACCACAGATTAAATCGGATTTAATGGGCTCATGAGCCATGACCACTGTCTTATTCAATATATACAATAAATAGATGTATTATAGTTATTGTAATCATTTTTATTAATCTTTTTGTATTGTATTTTATGTTATTATACAGTATGTTATATACATATACACATACATACATACATACATACATACATACATATATATATATATATATACAGTATAGCAATATACATCAATATAGTATTTATATATATATCATACTGTACGTATATCATAAATGAAACAGAGGCTTTGTGTAACAGAACTTCATGGAGTGTCAGTGGAGAAAAACTCGTAATTTGTGGACGGTCCCTATGCCGCCGCACCGCAGCTCCTGTCAGCTGGACGTCAGACGGACGAACAGGCAGACAGGCAGATAGAGCGACAGATAGTCTTGATGGCTCCCCTGCAGGTCGCGGTGTTGTGGCGCCTCTCCCTCATTTTGTTCTTCACCGCTTTCCTCTTCTTCCTCGACGTGTTTTCTCTGAGGAAAACCCCCTGTTTCCAAGCCGACAGGAACTCCTCCAACAGCTCCACGACCCAGGAGGTAAGTCTGGAAAGTCAGGGAAGACTGGAAGGACTGGAATGTCAGGGAAGACTGGAAGTACTGGAAAGTCAGGGAAAACTGGAAGTACTGGAAAGTCAGGGAAGACTGGAAGTTTTCAGAGCTAGATTCTGGGTCTATAAACGGCAATACATTTATTATTTTAAATTTTAAATTTTTAATTTTTAGACCATTGACTGTGTCTGTATTTTTATATATTATTATTATTATTATAATTGTTATTATTATTATTATTATTATTAGTGTAATAATAATAATATGTATTATTATTCTTATTAATATAATCAATATTAATGTTAATATTATAAATATTTTTATTTATTCATGGGAGCACAATTTGATTTGATGTGTTATGAAGTTGCAACAGTTGTTGTGAAATAAGAACATAAATAGATTTCCCCCCGCCCCCCCCAGTGTGTTTTCTTATCTCAGGGCCAGACTCTCTACATGATCGGACTCTTACTGGGGTCACTGATTGGGGGACCCGTTTCTGACTGGTAACACACACACAAACACACACACACACACACACACACACACACACACACACACACACACACACACACACACACACACACACACACACACACACACACACACACACACACACACACACACACATTACATTATGTCATTGATCAGATGCTTTTGTCCAAAGCGACTGACAATAAGTACATTTGTCACAGAAGCAAACCAACTGTATGTCACAATTACAGCTAAACATTCTCTAGACACAAGCAGCACCAGTAGAGACAGAGAGAGTTTCGTTTGTAATGAAAGTATGTTAGACAGCAAAAGGGAAAAGAGGTGGGGTAGACAGGTCCAGGTCCAGGTGTAGTCTGAAGAGATGGGTCCTTAGTCGGCGACAGAAGATGGAGAGACGATTCAGCTGTTCTGACACATGGGAGGGAGGCTTCCACGATTGGGGAGCCAGGAATGGGAAGAGTTGCGATCGGGGTCAATGACCACGTAGCGTTGGAGGAGCAAGGTGGCCTGCGATGGTGGAGGAGTCTGGAACCTGACCAGTGGTTTTAAGCTTGATCTGAGCAGATATGTGAAGAAGTGAAGTGATCCAATTAGGGCAGTGAAATGAGCACATTTTGGTTGGTTGTTAGTGGTCGGTAGAAGTCTGTGGAGGTATGTCGTGCTCTGTAGAGGTCTGTTGTGGTCTGTAGGAATACGAGCGGTCTGTAGAGGACTGTAGTGGTCTGTAGAGGTATGTAGTGGTCTGTAGAGGTCTGTAGTGGTCTGTAGAGGTCTGTAGTGGTCTGTAGAGGTCTGTAGTGGTCTAGATGTATGTAGTGGTCTGTAGAGGTCTGAAGTGGTCAGTAGAGGTATGTAGTGGTTTGTAGAGGTCTGTAGTGGTCTAGAGGTACATAGTGGTCTGCAGAGGTCTGTATTGGTTGATAGAGGTACGTAGTGTTCTGAAGAGGTCTGTAGTGGTATGTAGAGGTATGTAGTGGTCTGTAGAAGTCTGTAGTGGTCTAGATGTATGTAGTGGTCTGTCGAGGTCTGAAGTGGTCAGTAGAGGTACAGTATGTAGTGGTCTGTAGAGGTATGTAGCGGTCTAGAGGTATGTAGTGGTCTGCAGAGGTCTTGAGTGGTCTGTAGAGGTATGTAGTGGTCTGCAGAGATCTGTAGTGGTCTGTAGAGGTATGTAGTGGTCTGTAGAGGTCTGTCGTAGTCTGTAGAGGTATGTAGTGGTCTGTAGAGGTCTGTAGAGGTCTGTTGTGGTCTGTAGAGGTATGTAGTGGTCTGTAGAGGTCTGTAGTGGTCTGTAGTGGTCTGTAGTGGTCTAGAGGTATGTAGTGGTCTGCAGAGGTCTTTAGTGGTCTGTAGAGGTATGTAGTGGTCTGCAGAGGTCTGTAGTGGTCTGTAGAGGTATGCAGTGGTCTGTAGAGGTCTGTCGTAGTCTGTAGAGGTATGTAGTGGTCTGTAGAGGTCTGTAGTTGTCTAGAGGTATTTAATAGTCTATAATCAGAATCAGAATCGTCTTTATTGCCAAGTAAGTTTAGATGTACAAGGAATTTGTCTTGGTGTATAAATGGAACATAAATGTAAAGTAGAGCAACAGGAAAACAATAAGTAAAATATATAAGAATATGTCAAATAATGCTGTCTTTGTTTTTTAAATACAGCTGTACAATTTGTGCAGGAATGTGCACATGTTGAGTATAAAGTGTAACAGTATGTGCAATGCTCACGGATAATTGTCCAGGAGGATGAGGAATTTGCGTTAATGTAATGCATTGACATATAGAGTGTACAGGTCCGTGTAGTGTATATGGAGGAAGGGGGTGGGGGTTTCAGTGGGGGGTCCCAGGCCTTGTTGATGAGGCCAGTTGCAGATGGGAAGAAACTGTTCTTGTGGCAAGAGGTTTTGGCCTTGTTGGACCGCAGCCTCCCGCCAGAGGGAAGTGTTTCAAACAGTTTATGTCAGGGGTAGGAGGGGTCAGCCACAATCTTACCTGCACGCCTCAGGGTCCTGGAGGTGTACGGGTCCTGGAGAAATGGCAGATTGTAGCCAATCACCTTCTCAGTGGAGCGAATGACACGCTGCAGTCTGCCCTTCTCCTTGGTGGTTGCAGCAGCGTACCAGATGTTGATGGAGGAGGTGAGAATGGACTTAATGATGGAGGTGGAGGTGTAGAAGTGCACCATCATCGTCTCTGGCAGGTTGAACTTCCTCAGTTGCCGCAGGAAGTATGTCCTCTGCTGGGCTTTCTTGATGATGCAGTTGATGTTCAGCTCCCACTTGAGGTCCTGGGAGATGATGGTTCCCAGGAAGCGGCAGGACTCCACAGTGTCAACTGGGTAGTCACACAGGGTGATGGGGGCGAGTGGAGTGATATCAGTCTATAGTGGTCGGTAGAGATATGTAGTGGTCTATAGAGGTCTCTAGTGGTCTGTAGTGATCTGTAGAGGTCTGACAGGCAGGTGGTTCAGCCAGAAGAGCCTTGCAGTATCTAGACGGGAGATGATAAGAACCAAAACCCGAACTTGTGTCGCATCCCTTGTGAGGTATGGCCATATTCTTGGGATGCGGTAGAGGATAAACCTGCAGGAGTGCGTTGTAGCAATGATGTGGGCGAAGCTGGAGAACTGGTTATCCAGAATTACCCCAAGGCTCTTGCCCGACTGAGAGGGGGATAATTTGGTGTTCTCGATAGTGATGGAGAAGTTTGTGGGAGGGCAGCCTTTCCCAGGGAGAAGGAGGAGCTCCGGCTTGTCAAGGTTGAGGTTCAGGTGGGGGCCACACATCCATGTGTTAATGTCTTGAAGACATGCAGAGATGCGCCTCCCCATATGCTTAAGAGGGAATGCACACATACACACACACACACACACACACACTGGAAGACACACACACACACACACACACACAATGAGACACACACACCGACACACACACAATGAAACACACACATACACACACACACACAATGAGACACACACACACACTGAAACACACACACACACACCGACACACACCGACACCGACACACACACATACACACACACACACACACACACACACGGACACCGACACACATACACAAACACACACACACACACACACACACACACACACACACACACACACACACACACACACACACACACACACACACACACACACACACACACACACACACCTCAATTCCAAAATGTAACCATCTTTTCTTACTGTGTGTGTGTGTGTGTGTGTGTGTGTCTGTATGTAGGTACGGGAAGCGGGCGGTGCTGCTGGTGTGTGTGTGTGTGCACGCTGTGTGTGGTGTGCTCCCAGCTCTTCTTCATCACCCACTCCTCTTCCTCGCCGTGCGCTGCCTGACGGGGGTTAGCTTCTGTGGTATCAACAGCTGCTCCTTTAGCCTGGGTACACACACACACACACACACACACACACACACACACACACACACACACACCCACACACACACACACACACACACACACACACACACACACACACAGACATCACATTATGTCATTGATCAGATGCTTTTGTCCGAAGCGACTGACAATAAGTACATTTGTCACAGAAGCAAACCAACTGTATGTCACAGTTGGAAATTACGTGGAGGAATTATGTACGGGGCCCAAAGCAAGCTGCCAATCATAGCTTGTGGTGCTGCACATAGTTCGATTTTTGGAGAGGCGCACGTAGCTCCGGCGGTGGTCTCTACGTCCTACGCAAGGACCGTAAGTAAGGCAACCATAAATCAGCCTTTATAGTGTATAGACCAGTTCCATTGTGTAGACCAGTTCCAGTATGTAGACCAGTTCCAGTGTGTAGACCAGTTCCAGTATGTAGACCAGTTCCAGTGTGTAGACCAGTTCCAGTATGTAGATCAGTTCCAGTTTGTAGACCAGTTCTGGTGTGTAGACCAGTTCCAGTGTGTAGACCAGTTTGAGTATGTAGACCAGTTCCAGTGTGTAGACCAGTGCCAGTGTGTAGACCAGTTCCTGTGTGTAGACCAGTTCCTGTGTGTAGACCAGTTCCTGTGTGTAGACCAGTTCCGGTGTGTAGACCAGTTCCAGTATGTAGATCACTTCCAGTGTGTAGACCAGTTCCAGTGTGTAGACCAGTTCCAGTGTGTAGACCAGTTCCAGTGTGAAGACCAGTTCTAGTATGTTGACCAGTTCCAGTGTGTAGACCAGTTCCGGTGTTTAGGCCAGTTCCAGTGTGTAGACCAGTTCCAGTGTGTGGACCAGTTCCAGTGTGTGGACCCGTTCCAGTGTGTGGACCAGTTCCATTAGGTAGATCAGTTCCAGTGTGTAGACCAGTTCAGGTGTGTAGACCAGTTCTATAACATTGCAGTGTGTAGACCATTCCCAATGCTTAGACCAGTTCCAGCGTTTAGACCAGTTCCAGAGGTCTCAGGTGGGTGTCCTTTCCCTTTAGGGGTGGAATGGAGTCTTCCTCGCTACCGCATGTGGCCTCCTGCTCTGCTGTCCTTCTCCTTCAGTGTGGGAATGATGGTCCAGGCCCCGCTAGCCTATGCCTGCCCCTCCTGGACCACGCTGCACCTGGCCATGGGCATCCCGCAGGTCCTCTGCCTGCCGCTCTACATGTGGGTAAACAGTTTGTGAAGGACCTCCCATTTCACCTTCCAGGACCCGCAATCCATGCTGAAAACTGAATACATATTGTTATTATGTTACAGGGATACTCTCCAGTTCTGCATGCTTTGTTAGCTCAATACATGGATTCAGGGGGGTTCAACTAGGCTAGCTCCTGGGAAATTTGGGAAATACCAAGGCCCACTCGTGGCAGGTGTTGCCGTGAAAATCGTCCCAATTTTTAATTAAAAATAAACGAGTGGAACTTAGTTCTTGTGTTGCAACATCAAGATTACAAGGCTGCACTAATTCATCAAATTCATCAGTTCTAGCAGAACAAGTTTCAGCCATAGCGACAACTATAAGTACTGATGAAAGATTTTACGGGCTTTTGAGATTCAGTTCTTGACGAGTCGACGAGTTCTCTGCGTCACCACTAGTAGGCCATAGTCATAATAATAATAAGCACGGTTCTACATGTTCCTAGTTTTTACAATGTTTCTAGTGGTGAACAGGAAGTGCTTGAATACAGTCCTAAACCAGTCCTATGCGTTCTGTATCTTGAAATCAGTTGACTGGCTGAAAATCCTGTTCGGGAGGTTCAACTTTGGGATGCGAGGTGAAGCCTGGAACATGCATGTTTTCCCATATGAAGTTAATTTCCTTCACAGATATACAAAGATGGTTAGAGATTAACTGAGCGGAGCTGCAGATCAGTGTGAGACGATCGGAAGGTTTTCTGTTTGCTTCCAAGCGACTGATAAAACAACCCTCAATCATTTACTGTTTCATGGATAATTCACTCTCTTTCTCTCCGTCTCGCTCATGATCTCTCTCCTTCTACCTCTATTGTGAAAACAAATGGAAAACAAAATGGGAAGGATAAAACCTAAAATAAAAAATAATATTTTTTTAAATTGCGATCAAAATATTTTTATCGATAAGTAAGATAAACATAGCTATTAGAAATATACACAGAGATATGTGAAGATAAATAGATTTAAAAAATGTATATTGCTCTTCAAAAAGTACATATATCAACAGTATATACTGTACATCGCTCCCTTTCTCTCACCCTCCCCTCCCTCCCTTTCTCAACCCACTCCCTCCCTCCCTGCCCTCCCCTCCTTCCTCCTTCCTCCCTCTTGCTCTCTCCCTCCCTCCCCTCCCCTCCCATCCTTCACCTCCAGCTCTCTCCCAGAGTCTCCTCGCTGGTTGAAGTTGAAAGGAAAGACCGCCATCTTGGCTCAATATTCCAGAAACAGTCCTGAGGACACACACTGTCTGAAGCAGGTACACACATACACATACACACACACACACACACACACACACACACACACACACGCGCACACACACACACACACACACACACACACACTTTCTGAAGCAGGTACACACACACACACGCGTTATTAATATTTGGGTTTTTTATGTACAGTATGTGTATGTGTGTATGTGTTCAGCTGTTGGAGCCGACAGAAAGTGATCAAAAAGTTCCGGGCGCGGAGCAAAGCCATGCCCCTTGTGAAATCATCCACCTGCGGCATCCCACGATCCTCCTACGCTTGGCCATCATGAGCTACCTAGGGTTAGTGTGTGCGTTTGTGTGTGTGTGTGTGTGTGTGTGTGTGTGTGTGTGTGTGTGAATGTTAATGATAATATTGATATATGAATAATAATATTTATGATTTTAAACAATGTGTTAAAACATTTTAAACATCACAAAAGCCTTTATGAGGTACTAAATTATTAGATAAATTCTGAAATTATGAGGATACTAAATTATAAGGACAGTTAACAACAACATAAAATTAGGAAATTATGAGGACACTAGATTATGAGGACACTAAATTATTAGATAAATTATGAGATTATGAGGACACTAAATGATGAGGTTAAATTATGAAATTATGAGGACACTAGATTTTGAGGGCACAAAATTATAAGATCAATTATGAGATTATGAGGACATATAATACACATCTAATATTTCAAGGACACTAGATTATGAGGACATTCAATTATGAGATTATGGGGACACTAAATGATGAGGACACTAAATTATTAGATAAATTATGAGATTACGACAACACTTAACTATGAGGGACACAAAATTATGAGATTATGAGGACACAAAATAAAAATCCCAATGTCCAATTAATGCCATATATGCACACACACACACACACACACACACACACACACACACACACACACACACACATATATACATATACATATACATACACAATTTAAACATTAGCCTGTTATGTGCCTGTTATGACCTGTGCTGTACTTAATGTTTAAC
>NC_137189.1:28140852-28143352 GCF_960531495.2 Zeus faber
ATCGTAGGCTCCGCCCTCTGCCTGTTGCTACCGGAGACCAGCGGCGTGCCACTCCCTGATTGGCCAGAGGACTGCGAGCGGCAGCCCAGGCTCCGCCCACCAGACTCACTGCTGGCTCTGTGGAGGAGGAGGTAGCATGTGCACACACACACACCGACACACACACACACAATCACTAACAGTAGACGTCAACCGTTGGTTTCTGAAGAGACGTTTTGAAGCCTCGGGTTTCGATTTACACTTGCCGCCGTCTTAGCAGGAAACGTAGCCAGAACTTCCATATTTGGAAGCTGCGCACAAGTTTTGTGCCGTGCATGAGTTCTTTCATGGTCTTAGTTTGGTTCCAAACGGAAGTTTCCACAAAGCCAGCCAAGGTGCTATAGTCGTAGTTTGGCACTATAGTCTTAGTTTTGTACCATAGCAGTAGTCTGGCACAAAAGTTGTAGTTTGGCACTATAGCAGTAGTTTGACAGGACAGTAGGAGTTTGGAACTATAGTCTTAGTTTGGTACTATAGCAGTAGTTTCAAGATTATTATTAAGAGGTTATTTGTAGTTTGGCACTATAGTATGAGTTTGGTACTATAACCAAAGTTGGTACTATAATCAAACTCAGACTATAGCAGGAGTTTGGCACAATAGTCGTAGTTTGGCACTTTAGTCTTAGTTTTGTACTATAGCAGCAAATTGGCACTATAGTCTTAGTTTTGTACTATAGTAGTAGTTTGGCACAATAGTTGTAGTTTGGCACTATAGCAGCAGTTTGACAGGACAGTAGGAGTTTGGTACTATAGTCTTAGTTTGGTACTATAGCAGTAGTTTCAAGATTCAAGAGGTTATTTGTAATTTGGCACTATAGTCTTAGTTTTGTTCTATAGCAGCAGTTTGGCACTATCGTCGTAGTTTTGTACTATAGTAGTAGTTTGGCACAAAAGTCGTAGTTTGGCACTATAGCAGTAGTTTGACAGGACAGTAGGAGTTTGGTACTATAGTCTTAGTTTGGTACTATAGCATTAGCTTCAATATTCAAGAGGTTATTTGTAGTTTGGCACCATAGTCTTAGTTTGGTACTATAGCAGTAGTTTCAAGATTCAAGAGGTTATTTGTAGTTTGGCACTACAGTCTTAGTTTGGTACTATATCAGGACTTTGGCACTTTAGTCTTAGTTTTGTACTATAGGAGCAGTTTGGCACTTTAGTCTTAGTTTTGTACTATAGCAGCAGTTTGGCACAATAGTCGTAGTTTGGCAATTTAGTCTTAGTTTTGTACAATAGTTGTAGTTTGGCGCTATAGCAGTAGTTCGACAGGACAGTAGGAGTTTGGCACAATAGTCGTAGTTTGGCACTATAGCAGTAGTTTGATAGGATAGGAGGAGTTTAGTACTATAGTCCTAGTTTGGTACAATAGCAGGGATTTGGCACCATAGTCGTAGTTTGGCACTTAAGTATTAGTTTTGTACTATAGCAGCAGCTTGGCACTATAGTAGTAGTTTGGCACTTTAGTCTTTGTTTTGTACTATAGCAGCAGTTTGGCACTATAGTCGTAGTTTGGCACTTTAGTCTTAGTTTTGTACTATAGTAGTAATTTGGCACTATAGTCTTAGTTTTGTACTATAGTAGTAATTTGGCACTTTAGTCTTAGTTTTGTACTATAGTAGTAATTTGGCACTATAGTCTTAGTTTGGTACGATAGCAGGAGTTTGGCACTACAGTAGTAGTTTCGCACTATAGTCGTATTTTGGTACTATAGCAGTAGTTTCAAGATTCAAGAGGTTATTTGTAGTTTGGTACTATAGCGGTAGTTTGGCAGGACGGTAGGAATTTGGTACACTATGTATGTGACAAATAAACCTCTTGAATCTTGAATCTATGTTGTCATCATTTTTCAGTATGATATTTTGAGCAGAGTGCTGTGTGTGCACTCACTTAGATGTTCCACTGCAAAGTCGGACCGACTGGGGTAGAGTGGAGGTCTACCTGCACGCACGCACGCATGCACGCACACACACACACGCAAGGGGGCACTCCAATTCATATTCCTTTTAACTGTTAATATAATTGGTAATATTACATTTTTTGTATTCACCACCGTACCGTATTCACACCAGGGCATAACGTTGGCAGCAGCAGGTTGCCAGTATGAACCTCCTCTTTCAAGTCACTTATGTTAGCGTGAGCATGTCGCCAAAAGAGTGAATAAAACCCTGGAAAACCTGATAAGTTTTTGTCGTTTTCGAAAAAGAGATTTTCTAACTGGTTCCAACTGTTGCAAATTGATTGTGACTGGTTCTGGCTGGTTAAAATTTGTTTAAAATAGACTGTTGCTTATCGGTTCGGGGGCTGGTTCTAACTAATTCCACCTGTGTGCGTAAAAATATCATTATTACAGAATATGAGAAATTATGTGAGCGTTGTGGGTTCGGGCATTTGGGAATATAGCCTAATTGATAACAAAATCGGAACTTTATTGTGCATGTAAACACACTGTTTCACAGATGGAGAG
>NC_137189.1:28145852-28295852 GCF_960531495.2 Zeus faber
TTTCTGAAGCATGTCAAAAGGATGTGATGGAGACAGATCATCATTATACAATAATTATTCTGTTGTAACGAGTCTGAATCTATAGCATGATATTATTGAGTAACAGTGCAGTATATTATAACCATTAGAAGCATAGCAGGTAATTTTCATTTACTGCTTGAATATCGGCCTCAGTGTCTTTTTAATTGTACTTACATTTTTTATATAAATAACGTTAAAACACCTTGTTTGGATTAAAGTGCTTTCTCTCCCAAAAGGCGCTAAGGATAGTTGAAGGCTGTGGAAAATTAATAATTTTGAGAGTATTAGGCCAAAATAATTTTGCGAAAGAACAAGTTGGAAAAACCAAACGGCTGTTTTCACCGAGTGCAACGTCAGGAACTAACTTTGAAAAAAAGAGTCGTCACTAAAGACCAGGCTGTGATTGGCTGGTTGTGTTTTCAGGAAGTGGGAATGAGTTTAATTGGTGTTTTAAAGGGTCTGTGTGACAGTGGGAGGAGCCTTAATCCTAGATGACATCCAATCAAGTCAGGATGTTGGTCGTTTGTGGGCAGGTCCAATCATTCCCAAACAATCATACACTACAGATTATGAAGAACCCTGAAACCAAAGCTATACCTAAAAACATACACTTCAACCATCAGCAGTCTCTCCCAGAGCCCAGATTTCCCACAATGCAAATTGCTTTAGCGGCATCTTAGCTGTAGGTGACAAAGTTGGCGGGAAAGATCCCGACCTGACCGTTGCCCAGCTGCCCCTCCCACCAGTCGTACTGGGAGCCAGTGCTGGTTATCACTGTGATGCGGTCGCCGGGGGCAATGCTCAGGTCACCCGGCTTCTGTGCTGTGAACGGGTGGGTTGCCGTGACAACCAGGGGCCCGTTGGCCCCGCCCGACACTGGGCCCCCGCCGCCTGTGGAGACAGGACATGATGTCAGTCCACAATAAGGTGCCTTCGCCAGGTTGTAATCCAGATAATGGTACGAAGGGAATCGTACCATTAGTATTGCCATTAGCAGTAGTTTGGTTCTATTACAGTAGTTTGGTATGTTTGGTAATATAGTAGAGGTTCGGTTCTACAATAATTTGGTTCAATAGAAGTAGTTTGGTATGTTCGGTATTATAGTAGAGCTTTGGTTCTACAGTAGTTTGGTTCTTTAGAAGTAGTTTGGTACGTTCGGTACTATAGTAGAAGTTTGGTTCTATAGTAGTGGTTTGATATGTTGGGTACTATCGTAGACGTTTGGTTCTATAGTAGTGGTTTGATATGTTGGGTACTATCGTAGACGTTTGGTTCTATAGTAGTGGTTTGATATGTTGGGTACTATCGTAGACGTTTGGTTCTATAGTAGTGGTTTGATATGTTGGGTACTATCGTAGACGTTTGGTTCTACAGTAGTGGTTTGATATGTTGGGTCCTATCGTATACGTTTGGTTCTACAGTAGTGGTTTGGTACATTGGGTACTATAGTAGAGGTTTGGTTCTTTAGTAGTGGTTTGGTACGTTCGGTACTATAGTAGTGGTTTTGCTTCTGAAGTAGTTTGATTTTATCTAAGTAGTTTGGTATGTTCGGTGCTATAGTAGAGGTTTGATTCTGTAGTAGTTTGGTTCTATAAAAGTAGTTTGGCACATTCGGTACTATAGAGGTTTGGTACTATACTAGAGGTTTGGTTCTGTAGTAGCTTGGTTCTATAGAAGTAGTTTGGTATGTTCGGTACTCTAGTAGTGGCTTGGTTCTATAGTAGTTTGGTTCTATGGAAGTAGTTTGGTATGTTCGGTATTATAGTAGAGGTTTGGTTCTACAGTAGTTTGGTTCTTTAGAAGTAGTTTGGTACGTTCGGTACTATAGTAGAAGTTTGGTTCTCTAGTAGTTTAGTACTATACTGTAGCAGTAGTTTGTTTATACATTAGTATACATTAGGGTTAAACTATAAACACATTTGAAGAACATCAGCAGACATGAGATATATAAAAAAGGATTTACAAGTCTATATATATATATTTTTTTTTAATCATATGGGTTTGTTGTTTTACCAGAGCTGGATGCGCTGGCACTCCAGGGACCTGAAACAGAGAAACAGCGCTGACTCCACATCATCACTAGAGGGCGCCACAGGTAGGGAACCTCAAACTGACAGTTTGGCATCACTATCGTAAAACCTTAATACGAATCCAGAAAGATGCTGGATCACACCAACCAGCTTTAAAAAATATATTTTTTTTTATAAATTGGGTAATAATGTCTATTGGTGTTAAAACTGTTCTTCCCTAAGTCCAAATCTAGTTCTAGTTCAGAAACCTTTGTCATGTACATATACTTTCAGTCCTACACATATGCAGTGAGATGTCATGACACCCTGGTGATTACGCACAATAAGCTCTAAAAATACTTTAGAAAAACACAACTTGGTGAGACCCGAGTGTCTGTGTACTGGATAGTACACTGGCGGGAAGTAATACAGGTGCAACCGGAAGTGATGCTGCTGCAGCTACGTCATGGATATGGTATGACACACGCTGGTGGTGTTCAGGTGGAGTGCATTATGGGAAATAGTAGTACTTTAAAAGAGACATGGCGTATCGTGAGGGAGTGCCAGTCACTGTTTTTTTTTTTTAGATCTCAGCAATGTCAGCAGGAAGTAGAAAGCCATGCACTATGCTCAACTACTGTAGCTAACTAAACATTCCTGCTGTCACACACACACACACACACACACACACGTTAAAGAGGTACATAAGGGCATATTCACACCGAGATAGGTGTGTCCGTGCACCATTAATTGTTGTGGTGTGAAGCGAGGACAGTAGGAGTTTGGTAACAATGACAAATAAACCTCTTGAATCTATGTTGTCATCATTTTTCAGTATGATGTTTTGAGCAGAGTGCCGTGTGTGCGCTCACTTGGATGTTCCACGGCAAAGTCGGACAGACTGGGGTAGAGGGGAGGTCTACCTGCGCGCCCCCGCGCACACACACACACACACACACACACACACACACACACACACACACACACACACACACACACACACACACACACACACACACACACACACACACACACACACACACACACACATTTAGTTAACAGCAGTATGAGCGTGTGCATACATATACTCACCAAATGATGTCTGATCAGAAAATTGAAAGACTTTTGTTTTAGTTGAAAGGGTTAGGGTAACTTCAGGGTATACAGGGAGGCTTTGGTTTCAAGGGTAGGGTTTAGGGCAGTCTGTAGGAGGGTGGGGGGTATGATATATCATATAATATAATATATGATATGGGATGATACAGTACAATATTGGGTATATACACATTACGTCATTGATATGGTATGACACACGCTGGTGGTGTTCAGGTGAGGTGCATTATGGGAAATAGTAGTACTTTAAAAAAGACATGGCGTATCGTGACTTGAGGGAGTGCCAGGCGTCACTGTTTTTAGATTTCAGCAATGTCGGCAGGAAGTAGAAAGCCATGTACTATGCTCAACTACTGTAGCTAACTAAACATTCCTGCTGTCACACACACACACACACACACACACCCTGCCAGGTTAAAGAGGTACATCGAGGCATAGTCACACCTAGAGGGCGGCGGGGGCTAATGCCTTGCCCAGGGGAACTTGTGCCAGGTGGAACTCACACATGGTTCTCCAATAAAAATGCTTGTTGGTCAGATTGGCGCTTTTGTTTTCTTGCACCTCTACCTCCACTCTACTGTACCTCTACTCATACTCTACAGTACCTCTACTCCTACTGTACTGTAATTCTACTTTTCTCTACCTCCACTTGACCTTCTTTCTACTCTACCCGACTGTACCTCTACAATACCTCTACTTGACCTCTGTTCTACTCTACCTCTACGACACCTTTATTCTATTCTACCCCTACTCCACCGCTTCTCTACTGTATCTCTACTCCTCCTACTCTACCTCTATACCTCTACTCCTACTCTACTTAGCTCTATCTTCACTTGACCTATATTCTCTCTCTACCTCTACCTGACCTTTCTTCTACTGTACCTCTACCTGACCTCCATTCCAGTCTAATCGACCTCTACACGAATGTACCTTTAATCCCGCTCTACTTCCACTTGACCTCTATTCTGCCCCACCCCTACAATACCTCTACTCTAGTTCCCTCTAGTCCTACTCTCATGTACCTCTACCTCCTTCCACTCTATTCTATTTTGAGTTGACCTCTACTCTACCTATACTTGTCCTCAACCTCTACTTGACCTCTACTCTGATGTACCGCTACGATATCCCTACTTGACCTCTACTCTAGCTCCCACTACCTCTACTCGACCACCATGCTACCTCTACTTCCAAACCGCCTCCCTCTACGATATCTCCTTCCACTGTTTTGTAGCTCTACTGTACTGTACCTCTACCCTGTAGGGCACTGACGATGGAATCCACTATTTTCATCAATATCGTGACAAATCTATGATGATTTGATCCTTTAATTATTCGGTACTAAGATGTGATACGATATGAACTTTATTATTTGAACTTTATCCCATTGCTTTCATCTACTTTAATGTGTGACCTCCGTTAAACATTAAATTAAACAAACAAAACTGACTTGTTCAAGAGGTGGCGTGCCCTTGAAAGACCATCATGTGAGCATTCTTTTAAGACAGTGGTGTGTGTGTGTGTTAAGTTGTTGAGCGTTGTTATGGTGACCCATTTTCCCATGATGCTCGGCGGCAGTTTCTCCTCAAACATGATCCTCGAGTAGACTTGAAACTTAGCCTAGTGGATTCTCATCTCCCACCTACGATGAAACTCCCTATTTAGGAATGTGTTTATTCCGCCAAGTAAATTTTAATATCGAAGGAATTAGTAATATAAAGGATTGGTACGTTTCTATAGACAATAAGCATAAAAAAGTCAGAAAAAAAGAATGTATGAAACAAATAATAAAATAAGTTATAATAAAAATGTCATAATAATATCCAAATATACGAAAATACACAGAATATACAAAATGTGATTCTATGCAAAGGATCAATTATTGGAAGTTGATGTAGAATTTAAAAAACAAAAACCGACAAAAATGGTGAATGTGGTGAGGTATGTGTGTATACTCACTTGGATTAGGACTGTAGTTCATGGGAGGTTTACCTGCGCGCGGGCACACACACACACACACACACACACACACACACACACACACACACACACACACACACACACACACACACACACACACACACACACACACACACACACACACTATTATATCTATATATTCACACACACAATATGAGTTCAGTTGTGCACTATCTGAAACAATGTGTGTGTGTGTGTGTGTGTGTGTGTGTGTGTGTGTGTGTGTGTGTGTGTGTGTGTGTGTGTGTGTTACCAGGCTGAGGGCCTGGGGGTCTGGTGGGAGCCTGGGGTCTTTCTGGAGGACCAGAGGACTGTAGAGGAAAGGGGGAGGAAGAGGAGAGGAGGGAGGGAAAAGAGGAGGGTAGTGGGAGAGGAGGATTGAAGGGGATAAAAGAAGAGGAGGGGAGAGGAAGAGGATCAGTGTAGTGCACGTTTACATTTACAGACGTTTACGTTTACAGACCCGGTCACAGAACCAAACCTGGACCCAAACGTAGGACCAGAACCAAACCTGGTCCCCGAATTAGATCCAGAACTGCTCCTAGGCCCGGACCTGGTCCCAGACCCATGTACCTTGGTCCTGAGGTTCTTGCTGGTCCAGTCCGTGGTGTAGGCCTCAGTGTAGGCCTCCAGGATGTGGTACAGATCATGACATACCGAGGGCGGCTCCACATCGCCATTCAAGATGGCCGATGCCCGGATCTCCTGGGAGTAGAACCTGCGACCACAGATGCCACCGACTGATTGTTATGGTCTGTTCTGTCTGCAGTGCCTGAAGAAAGTTTTTGTCCAATGCCCACATAAATCCCAGAACTCCTAAAACACCAGTGTCTGTTCTGACTCATGATGATTAATCGCTTTTGCGACTTGGCTGACTGTGGCTGGGTGACCCAGATTGACCAGATCAACAACGAGAGTTACTGGAAGTTTGGTATCGGCTCCTTTTCCTGTTTGGGCTTGACCTAAAAAGTTTGAGGTTTTTTTGTCCGACAAAGATGAACAGGATGTTATCCCACATGATGGCTTCAAGTAAAAAACTATGACAATAATAAAAATGACAAATGTTAAATGTCCATGATTAATATTCCCAACGTGCTGTGTGAATAATCTGGGTTTATTTTAGGACAGACAGATGAACATAGCGACAGGCAGGCAGAGAGATGAGACAGATAGACCAGCCGACGGACACATGGAGGGACAGACAGAAGAACAGTGAAAGTGACAGAAGAATAGACTGACAGAAGGACGGACAAACCAAGGGACCGACAAATTGATAGACAGATGGACAAATGGACATACAGACGGACAAATAGGTGGACCAACACATGGATAGATGGATGGATGGACCAAGGGACAGACAAATTGACAGACAGATGGACAAACAGGCAGGTGGATAGTCAAACAGAGAGATCGACAGACAGAGAGTGGATTCACAGACGGACAGAGAGACAGATGGATAGGGACAGACAGATGGATGGATCGATGGACAGACTGACAGACAGACAGAGGGTCAGACAGAGAGACAGATGGACCGAAAGAGAGACAGACAGCTGGGCAGATGGACGGACAGACAGACGGACATAGGAAATGGCAAATAGACAGACGGCTGGACAGAGAGACAGACGGGACAGAAAGATTGACAGACAGCTGGGCAGATGGACGGACAGATAGATGGGTGGGGGGGACAGTCAAACGGACAGACAGATGGATACACAGACAAACAGAAGGGCAGTCGAATGGACAGAGAGACAGACACACAGAGGGCCAGACAGACTGACAGATAAACGTACTTGCGGTTGGTGTCCTTGCGTTCAATCAGGTAGGATCCCTCCAGAGAGACTCCAGCGAACAGACCTCTGGACTTACAGTACGTGAAGACAGCGGCTGTGCTACGCAGAGCTACGTCAGCCTCGACATTCCTGGAGAGAGGGAGAGAGAGAGAGAGAGAGAGAGAGAGAGAGAGAGAGAGAGAGAGAGAGGGGGAGAGATACATTGAAACTCAGACAGCTGGGTTGCTTCAGGGCTCGTATTTATCAAGCTTCTGCCTAGAACGCTCCTAGGAATGGCCCTTAAAGTTAGACTCAGAGTAAAAATAGTCCTAGGACATAAGAGGTGGGTGTCAAACGTCCAACACAATCAGAAGAGCAGGACTTCTCTTTGGAGAAGGAATGATCTCTGATGGGGCAAAGATCTTAATATGACAGCCATTGTACACTACAGCTCCAGGGAAACCAGCGATTTGCATCAATGCATTTTTTTTTTTGCATTACTTCATGTTGAGTGTTGGAGAGAATGAGTGAATCTGTATCATCGTTGGTGCAGTATCGATCAATGTGATCAATGGACTATGATGGAGCTAAATTAGTGGGATGGACCAAACTCAAGGGGGTAGACTGTGATGGACCTAAATCAATATAATTGAATGGGATGAGCCTAAATAAATGGGTAGGACCGTGCAGGGAAGAGAATGCGCCCTAATGTAATATTAATAATAAATATGGCTACACAGGGTCCAGTTTAGTCATGTTGCATGCATTTTACAGTTCTCCGGGTTCTCTGAAATGCAGCACGATTTTTCGAGTTTCGAGTTTGAACGCAGCATGGGCTCCACCCAGTGTGTCGTCTCGTGGTTGTTCCACTATGTGGTCTACACAGTGCAACCCTCCTGTCTTCAAAACAACCGTCAATGTTTACCTGTAAACCACAACTTCTCACCGTGTTGTCTGTGGAAATAGAGCTGCGCTCTCAGACGGGTGGCTGTTTGGTGCTGTGTCGGGCACGTCATTTATTTGTTGAGTTTTTTACTTGTATTACATTTTCAGTAAGTTACGTTCCTGTGAAATATGAAAAGCGTTTTGGTATTTCTGCGAGTAATTACCATTGCACAGCTTTTATTTTTCCAACGTGTCGCTGGACCTAGAGCGCATAAATCACTCGCACATTTCATTGTTTTTGAGTGGACAATTTTTTAAGGACTACTTTTTATTATTATAAATATTAATCTTGAGCTATTATTTTATTTTTTTTACAAAATGTATTGTAAAGCACCTTACGGAAATCAAACAGACACAGACATGGAGGCTAGATGATTGATTGACAGAGCCAGTTCTTCCAAATCAATCATCTTCACTCTTCACAAATATGTCTCACTCTCTCTTTCTCACAGACATGATAAATGTTATTATTTTAATTGGCCTTTATTAAGTTAATGAGATGCTTGGTGAAGGTGTGTGAGAACGCTCCAGGCATTATTCCGTCCCATGAACAACAATTGGGCACTGATGACAGACACACACACACACACACACACACACACACACACACACACACACACACACACACACACACACACACACACACACACACACACACACACAGTTATCTGTAGCTACAGAAAGTCACAGGTGACTTTAAAGTAAGTTTTGTATGTGTGTGTGTTGTTGTGTGTGTGTGTGTGTGTGTACCTGCCCAGCGGTCCCACTGCTACAGTGAAGTTTCCTCCAAGAGTCAAATTTCCTCCTTTAGTGAATGCTTCCACCGCTCTCCTTTGGTTCAGGATGATCACCAGGTCTGACACCTGGGAGGTGAGTGAGAGAGACAGGGTGAGAGACAGACCGGTGCAAAGAGAGAGAGAGAGACGAGTGGAGAGAGACAAGTTAGAAGAGACGGGTCGAGAGAGACGGGTGAGGAGAGAGAGAGAGAGACAGGTGGACAGGGAGAGAGACAGCTCTTGTGATTTTCAGTACATATTCCTGATATGGCATGTAACAAGGGTGTGTTCAGTATGTGTATTCGCACTTAATGTTTGTTTATAGTGTGTGTGTGTGTGCGCTTAATGTGTGTGTGTATTTTCATAGTGTGTGTGTTTATAGTATGTGCTTAAGGTGTTTAAAACAAACCTCCACTCCGATCTCGAATCCTCCTCCGAGACCCGCAATGCCGATGGCAGATGGAGCGGACCACCCTACACACACACACACACACACACACACACAAAAACACACACACACACGCACACACGCGATGGATGGATGGATAGACTGGGAGTAAAGTAAGTCAGAAAAGGTAGACAGAAAGCAAACACTGGTGAACAGACACAGGTAAACTGACAGACAGGTAAACAGGTAAAGAGAAAGACAGGTAGACAGACAGGTGAACAGAGAGCGGTAAGCAGACAGACAGCTAAACAGAGAGCTGTAAGCAAACAGACAAGTAAAGAGAGAGGTAAGCAGACAGACAGGTAAACAGAGAGGTAAGGTATAGGTAGATAGGGGGAGGAGACAGACAGTCAGAGGTGAACAGGTAGACAGACAGGCACATAGACAAGTGAACAAATAGACAGACAAGTGAACAGTCAGATAGGTGACTAAACAAAGAGACCGGCAGACGAACGAACAAAGAGATAGACAGGTAAACAGACAGACAGGTAAGCAGACAGACACAGAGGTCTTACGTCTGTCCCCCATCCTAGCAATGACGATCCCGCTCCCTCCTCTTGCTGTGATCATGAATCCGGCCTTGATGACAGAGATGATCGCCAGGCCCTCCGCCTTGGCAATCACGTGGGCTACACACACACATTATACACACACACCTTTTATGTTGTGTATGTGTCTGAAAGAGAGAAAGAAAGAGAGAGAGATAGACTTACGGGGGATGAGTCTATCGGGCCCCATGCGGTTGGAGATTTCGGTGAATTCGCGCAGGATTTTTGCGGCTTTTTTGGCTTCAGCCTTCAGACTGGAGGGGATGGGGTTGTTCACTACACAAACACACACACACACACACACACACACACACACACACACACACACACACACACACACACACACACACACACACACACACACACACACACACACACACACACACACACACACACAGTTCTGGGTGGAGCAAGGGATTAGCACCATGCCAGGGCTGGAGATTCTATTCCCTGCAGGGATGGTATTATGCAACTGTAACTAATACAAAACTTAAAATACACAATATTATGAAAAAAAATAAAAAATAAAAGTTATTATTTATTATTATTATTATTATTATTATCATCACATTCTGTCCGTCTGTCTACTCATCTGTAATACATTCCTTTGACTTCCATGATGAATTAGCCTGGACACTCCCTGCCCAGGGCTAAGGCAGATGGCTGACTGTCACACTGTCTGCCTGTCTGTCACACTGTGTCTGTCTGCCTGTAGGTCACACTGTCTCTGCAGTATTTGCGTACTACGATATTTCACAGGATGTGGTAAGTATAGTTGTTTCTAGATTCAGGTGTCACGATCAGCATAGCTTTGATCGAGCCCTGAGGCAGCATTGATCCATCCAGCATTGATCGCTGAGATTGTTTATTTAAAAAATAAGAAAAGGCTAGTTGTTAGCTGTAGCTAGCTGTATTGCACTAGCTGTAACGCGCACCAATCACCACCAGGTGGACATGTGAGCAGTCTAGAAATGACTGGTGTCTCAGCCCCTTTACCACTTACACTGAAAGCTGTAAATTAACTGGATATGTTCTGTTTTGGCATCATGAGAGAAAAGGATCCGGTGTCGATGATGCGTAAAAATTGTTCCCTAAATCTCCCCACTCCTGATCTAGTATCATTTTGGAAAATGTCGGTACGGCTGTGAATTGCTGTAACATTTCCGTAAAGTTGGGGTGGAGCCGAATCCAAATCCAAATCAAGCACAATTACTTTTTTGTTACAAATTTATTTTGCACAAATATTTTAATAATGATTTGTCTTTGGGAAGGGGAAAAACAAAAAAACATTGGGAAAAATGGCGAGTTCGAACCGAACTGTGGAGCTGCAAAGACACGTCCAGTCTCTACAGAGACAGGTCTGATTTTCTTACATTTTATTATTTTTCTTCTTAAAAATGCCACTCAGACCCTACACGTGTTTAGGGGTGCAGTGCGGGGAAATCTGGCACAGGCGCTTCGCTACCTCACTGGCTGCACCACAGCATGGAGCGGAGAGGGACATTCTCCGGATGCAGAGAGTTTAGGACAGGTTGAAAATAATCACACTGATTTTCAACTGTGGGCCAGGGAGACGGGGAGCGAAGCACTGGTCTAAAAAAACAATTCTGTTGCTGAGTCTCCCGTGATATTAGACACCTCTCATGCGAGCATGACGTAATGTAACGGCAGAAGTCCACTGGACACGGTGCGGTATGTATGTATGAAGTAAAATAGTCTATTCCTGGGTGGGATATTTGTTTTCCTGCTGGAATGATAATGTTTTCTTTCCATAAATGAGGTTTAATTTGTTGTGGGGGAAAATTGTTTTCGTTTGTTATTACACATCAGCTGTTTGGCTGACGCAGACCTGGCTTGGTAATTAAATATTTTCACCAATTTTATCTTTGGAATGGACCACTATGGGAATCTACGCTCCAGTTTACGCTTTGCTCCCGTAAAAATGGAGCCGAGGCGTTAAAAAAAACGCAAGGGGTTTAGGAGCATTGCGAGAGATAACGCTTCTGCTTGGTGTGACCTTCCACATTGATTAACTGTGGCAGTTTCGCCCGCCACGCGCCATCCAAGTGGCGTGTTCAGGGACCTCCGGCACAGAGACACAGAAGACGGGGTTGTGAACACCAGTTTATTGTAACGTGGGCTAGTTAGAATTAGCCCGCAGCAGATAGCATGTGTCATGACACGGGCTCCTCCCCTGAGTGAGTGGGGGGACGGGGCTTGTACCTGTTGCTCGTAAGACTAACCAACGAGCAACAGGTATGCAGTCACTCTGATCCCAATCACCTAGATCCAGGTCAGGTGTGGCTGCTCAAACCACCCCATCCCCACACACCAAGCGCCAAGCGTCAGCACCAAGCAGAGAACCCCAGGCCACATTAACTTAGCAGCCTATCCGATGCATTTTCGTGACGCTGACATGTCGCTTCTGGTGTGGCCCAGGGCTCAGTGTACTCCCATGTCCCACTCTGCGGTGCAGCCCACAACAAAGTCCAGCATTAAAGTGTTTTTAAGTGTGTTCATGTGCACTGAAAGACACTTTGTACTTTGTACTGTACACTTCCTCCGGGGGCAAGATGCAACAGTGTTCAGTGTTTTCCACAGAATTAGATTCTATTTGTGGTGGAAACTTTTTTTTCTGAGCTGTGTGAACACATAATCACTTCCGAAACGAATTCATTTTCCGAGTTTCCCATAAATGCAGCATCGCTTCCTGCTTGGAAGCATGGATGGATGGATTTATAATGCCTAGTCAGACTTCTGCGCTTATTTTGGTGTGTAAATTAAAAGTAGTGTAAAACCGACAAGTACAGGATAAAAAAAAATCAGTAGTTTTTGGTTTATTATACTAAAAACCAGGACACATCAGCTGCGTAACTGCCAATCCTGATGTGGTCAAAAAAGTCAAATAATGGATGATCGGGCTCTCCTAAAAATGTTTTTAATTGGGGCTATTTTAGAGATTTTTTCTGAACTAACGCATTTGTCCTTTATTACTTTTCATAAACCTTTCACATGTAGCAAATGTTGTTACACGTGTAAAAAATGTAACAAATGACTGACAGTTTGTAAGAACCTGACGTTATTGGTGGTGAAAACTTTTACGACCCGCCTCTTTTATCTGAATGGCTAAGCGACCATAATGTGACTTTGATGTTCGCCCCTGCTGTTCAATGTAAGGAGGCTTCAGCCCTTAGTGGATACGCTCCTTTTGGTATATCTCCAATCGCGTATGCAAAGTACTGAAATGTATTCATTTACTCGCTTCAGACAATCAGGTGGAGCAACATAGCCAACAATAACCCCGGAAGTGCCCCCCTTCTTCCTCTGAAACCAATTCAGCAAGACTGATGGGGGTCCATTGGGGTATAAAACCCTAGTCAAGCAGGAAACTATACGCTTCCTTGGTGTGTTGAGGACATGCCGACTTTTTTTAACAAGCCACCTGCCTATGCATCAGGCTTACGGCAGGTGTTTTATCTGCCTGGGAGCGGGCACACGCTCTCGCTGGGCTGACGGATTGTGCAAGGCCTGCCGCACCATACCAGCCGCAGAGCAGGCCCGCCGCATGGAATGCTTTACAGAACGCGCACCGCTGGACCAGACCACTGCGGAGCCCATCTCCGTTCCTTTCCACCGACGGGGATGACGAAGATGCCCTCAGCGTGGGCGAAGGTGACGCGTTCTCCCGGCCTCCCTCTACACCCAGGTATGTCAGCTTTTTTCCCCCGGAGTCGAGCTGACCGACAGAGGCCAGGCCTCCGTCGTGTCGGCCCCCTCCACCTACAGGGCGCTGTCGGTCCAATCCCTCTAGGCTGACTTCCACAGCCTCCATAGCTGCGGGGGGGCCTGGGTATTCCCATGCCTCTTTCTCACTGCTTGGCTGGCTGACAGGACATAAGTCCTGGCAAGCCAGGCTGTGGCAGCGACAGTGGTGATGCTGGCGGCCTCGATCTTTCACCTGAACACCTGCGGGGTGGCACTGACGGCGTCCGAGGCAGGAGATGTGTCTAAGGCTTCTGTCGCAATTCTCCACACAGCATCAGGGTGTTTGCGCCGGCGATTTTGCCTTTACACGGCGGTTCGCTAATGGGCCGGTGTTTAGTGTCTCGTGACGCCAGCGGTCGCCCCTCAGTGTGACTTGGAGCTGGTTTTGGATGTGCTCTGTGGCACGCCCTTTGAATCTGTGTCTCAGATCACGTTAAAGCCGCTGTCTTTTAAAATGGCGCTGCTTATCGCTCTCACCTCTGCGTAGTGTTGTGCACACTGGAGGTGTTGCAAGTCCAACTGGCTTTTTCAGGGGCGTTTGGGTCCTTGACATTTGTACAGCGGCATCCTTGGCGTCGCCCCTCCCCATTTGTCCGTTTCTCCCTGTGCAAAGTTTCCGCAGGGTCCGTTTCCCAGTTGGTGCTCGGCGTTGCGGCCAAGCAGAGTAAGGTAATATTTTCTTTTACGGGCCACTCAGATTTCTGATGTGATTAGTGACTAACACTCTCTCTGTGGATACAGTGTGTGTAATGTTAGTTGCTTCCCATTGGCCTTTCAGTGGGTGCAATGGATTGCCAGGGTCAGAGTGTGCGTAGATTACGTTCAATGCCGGCTTTGGCTGCCTCAGCCTGGACCATTACGCACTTGGGGCGTGTTCGAGTCCAGCATACAGAATCGGGGTCCCCGCCCCTCGTATACCAATAGGAGTACAGGGCAGCTTCCAGTGTCCTAATACTTTTTAAGTAACATTTTAATCTGGCTTTTATGGCAGACGCCTATTTTTAAACTGGAATTCCAAACTGGTGTGAGTCACTCTGGTAGTTTCGGGTCAAACTGGTTATAGGACTTATCGTTATGTGTTCTATCCAGTTTATTATTATTCACCATAATCAGAGGCAAAATAAACCCGAACATCACATCATATCCCATGTCAGATAACCCAGACATTAGACTCCAAACTGTGCGTCACGTTATATTAACTCCCTAAATTCATGACTGGAAGATGCGACAATAATGCTGACTCGTGACCCACCGCTGCTTTTAAACACTAAACTGTGAAATGCAAACAACAGACAGACAGAAGGAAAGAAAGAGGGGAGAGTTTTTATTTTTTATTTGACAAACTATTTAAATACTCATACTGTCAGTATGTGTATATAATTTGATTAAATTACTTTCAATATGATACAGAAAGTAATTCAAATAATAAAGGAATGCAAAACAAAAACGACACACAGAAGAGCAAACATAAAAGACAGAGCGGGAGAGACTCTTCTACACACATTTATATGCATTTTATACATTTTATGATATGAAATTGTCTATTTTACCATGTCTTTCCACTGGAGAGACAGAGAGAGAGAGAGAGAGAGAGAGAGAGAAGGAGAAAGAGAAAAAGAAAGAGTGAGAGAGTGAGTGAGTGAGAGAGTGTGTGTGTGTGTGTGTGTGTGTGTGTGTGTGTGTGTGTGTGTGTGTGTGTGTGTGTGTGTGTGTGTGTGTGTGTGTGTGTGTGTGTGTGTGTGTGTAGTTTCAGACACAGCAACTAAATAAAAGACCAAAAGACAAAAAAAACAAAGAACATTATTATGCACATGTAGTCGGACTTACTGCTGTGTGAGTGACGTGCTGCTCTCCGGTTGGCTACCTGGACAGGTGAGCTGCGCGCGGCGCGGCACACCACACCGCCGCACCTGTTGCACAGGGCTGACCCGCGCGCTCCCCTCAGGACCCATCGCCCGTCACGTGACACATGCAGGAAAAAAACCAACAGCAACAAAAATGAAACTTTTCCGCCAATTTTACGGTACGGGAAGGTTCAAACGGGTCCGAGAGAAACGGTTCCGGTGACGGCTTTTCTCCTGGAAAGTTTTAAACGTCAGGCGAGGCACGGGACAGCACGGCGGTGGTCGTTTAGGACCCACTGCGCGTTCACGCTGACGTTGTTGTTGTGGAGTGAGCTGTGCACGCTCCCCAGCAGTAGAATCATGAAGGAGGAGACAGGAGCGGAGGAAAGAGAAGTATGTTCCACCAAGTGAAAGTACCATATTGACTACTTAAGTAAAACTTATGTAAGTACTTGCTCTTCAGTGTACTCACAGTATTAAACGTAAAAGTACTGATCTAGCTGAAGCAGAGCAGAGCAGAGCGGTTCTAGGACTAGCCTCGTTCTGCAGATACTGATAACAATTCACAATAAAAAAAAAAAGTACCGGTGGCGTGATAGTACTTTACAAATGTAAATAGATATTTGCTTTGAAATGTAGACGAGTAAAAGTCAAAAGTCTCTGAATATATGTAATTATGTACAGGTACATACAGTACATTCCGAGATTTTAACATTTAAAAAAGGACAATAGCAAAAGGACAATTAACTATTTAATTGTACTGCAGGGCAACCTGCAGGTTGGCAGTTAATGTACGGGGAAAGGATGTTCGATATAGGAATTATTTTCTTTTTTTTTCTTTACTTTAATTCAATTGAATTACAGCGGGACTTTTTTGTTACGTTTATGTATTTTACTGTTTTTTTATGTTATATTTTTGTAATTTAATTTTTGTAATTTTGTTATGTAATTGCATACCCGTAAACTTGAGGGAGACAGGGCAAAGCTGAACTGAAATTTGACAAGAGATGCTCATAGTGTTTTAATTTTTTTCCCCAGTTTCCTACTTGTATAAAACGAAAAATGTAAACATTAATAATAGCTGTGAAACTAAGCCACTGACCACCACCCTGCTACTGCGTTGTGGCAGATACACAACGCCCACCTGTGAGGTCTCTACCCAGATAAATAAAAACAATAAAGGGCTCTTTTACCTGCAAACTTAAATGTACTACCTTTTTCCTGTATTTTTGCCCTTGCTGCCTATAAAAAAACATCTACTCCACAAGCCCAAGATTATACATTCATAAAAGATGTAACCAGATAGTTGCTCTTTAGTATTTAATCTTCAATATAATTTTCAAAAAGACAATACAAGAAAGTCAACACAATTTCCCAGAATTCATACCCACATCAGAGCCTTTAATTTTACTGTTGCACATGAAATCTACGCATAATTCTAATTAAGTTGGCTAGTTGACCACGTTTTACACCATAGTAGAACCTCGGGTTGGATCAAAAAATCGAATATCACTATATTAGAAACCTAGATAATGATCATTTGAATAATCAGAGCCATTTTCAGTTTTTTTATGAAATTTGGACAGTTCAAATCACACTTTCACAAAGTTGAGATGTATTGTAATGTAGGATCTATCACACTGAGGCCTCGACGGTGTATGATGCATGTCAGCCTCATTGTTTAGTTGTTAATTACACATAGATGTTGTGTCATTCTCTGTCTAACCATTTAAATTTGACACACGTTTTTTGTGGTGGAGAAGCTTGTTGAGAAGCTTGTTGTTGCAGATTAAACCATTTCCACAGTCTCATTGTGTCAGGATACGTGACAGTGTAATTACTTGAACTACCAGAGCTGCAGCCAAAACATGTGGGAACAGTGTTGAAAAAAGGAACACATGCTTGGCTGTTGTGAGCACATCAGGTCAAAGAGCTGCGAGCAGTGCATATAATTAGAACCTTCATTCTATCAACCTTCACATCACAAGTGTTAAAATTCATTTTTCTGGTTTGACTCAGTTTCACTGTTTGGTTTGTAGCAAATCTGATCTTTTAAATGAACATACTTTTCACAAAACCCTACTACATATATATAATTGTAATACTTTAATACAATAAATGTAAATATTATCTACTGTTGTTCACTACTGCACTGTTCTGATTTTTATGATATGAACTATACAGCAATCCACCACAACATTAAAACCACTGACAGGTGAAGTGAATAATAATAATCTTGTTCCAACAGCACCTGTCAAGGGGTGGGATATATTAGGCAGCAAGTGAACAGTCAGTTCTTGAAGTTGATGTGTTGGAAGCAGGAAAAATCAGCAAGCGTAAGTATCTGAGCGACTTTGACAAGGGCCAGATTGTGATGGATAGACGACTGGGTCAGAGCATCTCCAAATCAGCAGGTCTTGTGGGGTGTTCCCGGTATGCAGTGGTTAGTACCTTCCAAAAGTGTTCCAAGGAAGAACAACTGTTGAACGGGCAACAGAGTCATAGGGGCCCAAGGCTCAGTGATGCACGTGGGGAGCGGAGTGTAGCCCGTCTGGCTCGATCCCACAGAAGAGCTACTGTAGAACAAATAGCTGAAAAAGTTCATGCTGGCTATGATAGAAAGGTGTCCGCATTCACAGCCCAATGAAGCTTGCGTCTGGTGCTGCGTAGCCGCGCACCGGTCAGAGTGCCCATGCTGACCCCTGTCCACCGCGAAAGCGCCTACAATGGGTATGTGAGTGTCACAACTGAACAGACAGAACACATTTACGCAGAAAGGTGGTGCAGCCTCGTGCCTTTCTACATAGATGTTGAACAGACTGCGCATGCACCGTGTGACACAGCTGCCAGTCAAACTGTTCGACACACCCAGCGCTTCACAGTGCAGCGCACTCTGCTCCAGACAGCGCTCCAGCAGAGTCCAGAAATGAGTGGTGCTATGGTGCTAAAATAACTTTTAGAATCAAAATCATATAATTATTATTATTGTTATTATTATCATTAATAATAAAAATAATAATAATAATTTTATTTTTATCAATGCAATGACCCATTCTAAGCGGCCCAAGTGGCCTCTAGTCGGCCGGCCCTTCTCGCATTTCGAGCCTGGATTGATGGCTCTGATCACGGCCTTAATTATCTTTTTCTTAATGTCCTTTCTCAAGCCCCACTTGAATTTGTCAGATCAGACTAAGGTCAGACAATTTGTCCTGAATTAAGAATTGAGGCTAAGCTAATATTCCCCTGTCTTTTCAGAATGAGATTCATCTTAATTACCAAATAAGTTTACACGTACAAGGAATTTGTCTTGGTGTTCAGTGCATACATGAAACATAATTGTCAAGGAGAAAAACAGGAAAACAATACGTAAAATATATACAAATATGTAAAATATGGCTGTTTTTGTTTTTTTAATACAGCTGTACAGTTTCTGCAGGAATGTGCAAATGTTCAGTATAAAGTGTAACAGTATGTGCAATGGTCACGCATAACAGTCATGAAGAATGAGGAATGTGTGTTAATGTAACGCATTGACACACCCATTCAATTCAAGGCGTACGGGTCCCTGTAGTGTCTGTAGGGGGGGATCTGTTTCAGTGGGGGGTCCCGGGCCTTGTTGATGAGGCCAGTTGCAGACGAGAAGAAACTGTTCATGTGGCGAGAGGTTTTGACCTTGTTGGACCACAGCCTCCCGCCAGAGGGAAGTGTTTCAAACAGTTTGTGTCCAGGTAGGAGGGGTCAGCCACCATCTTACCTGCACGCCTCAGGGTCCTGGAGAGATGGTAGATTGCAGCCAATCGCCTTCTCAGCAGAGCTGCAGTCTGCCCTTGTCCTTGGTGGTTGCAGCAGCATACCAGATGGTGATGGAGGAGGTGAGAATGGACTCAATGATGGAGGTGTAGAAGTGCACCATCATCGTCTCTGGCAGGAAGTATATCCTCTGCTGGGCTTTCTTGACGATGGAGCTGATGTTCAGCTCCCACTTGAGGTCCTGGGAGATGATGGTTCCCAGGAATGACCATCAAATGTAATTCATATCAGCCCCTGCTAACCCTGTCAAATTGAAGTCAGTACTGGAGGTAAGTTAAGGTAAGTTTCATTTAGGAGGATTTAAATGTATATTTAATGCAACACGGACAATTAATTTTATTCGAAATGATAGTACCCAGAATATTGATTGTCGCGCCGCCCCTTGCGGTCGCCTGCGTGAGCACCTTGTGTCTTATAGAGCTTATTGTACATAATCACCGGGTGTCATGACATTTCACTGCATATGTATGTATGACCGCATGTATATATACACTTCTCACAAAAAGTTAGGGATATTTGGCTTTCGGGTGAAATTTATGGAAAATGTAAAAAGTTCACGCTACAGTAATATTATATCATGAAAGTAGTGCATTTAAGTAGAAGCATGCAATGGTGATTTCCTCATCTCAAACAATTTACTGAAACAAAAGCCAACAACAGTGGTGGGTTTACCACAACAAAAAATGTCAATGTCTCAATAACTTGTCATGTGCCCTTGAGCATCAATTACAGCTTGACAACCATGTCTCATGCTGTTCACATGTCTTATTGTCTGCTGAGGCATGGCCCCCCACTCTTCTTGAAGGGCGGCCCCCAGGTCATTGAGGTTCTGGGGTACAGGGTTACTAGCCTCTACACGGCGACTCAGCTGATCCCATAGGTTTTCTATGGGATTCAGGTCTGGAGAAAGTGCAGGCCACTCCATTTGAGGTACTCCAGTCTCCAGCAGCCGTTCCCTAATGATGCCACCTCGAGGAGCTGGAGCATTGTTGTCCATGAAGATGAACTTAGGCCTGTGTTGTTCATGCAGGGGCACAATGACTGGATTAATGATGTTATTCAGGTAGTATGGGCTTGTCACTGTACCATTCACAAAGTGTAGGGCAGATCTGTATTGACTAGACACACCTGCCCACACTGTAACACCACCACCACCAAAGGCTCGTCTGGTGACAACAGTGGCTGATGCATAGCGCTCTCCTTGACGTCTCCAACATTGTTGGCGGCCATCATTTCTGCTCAACGTGAATCAACTTTCATCAGAGAACAGCACTGAGGCCCATTGGTCCCTCGTCCAGCGTAAATGCTCCCTGGCCCGTGCAAGACGATGATGCCTGTGCCTGGTGGTGTGGTCAGGTACCCTTGCAGGTCGTCTCGCACGCAGACCACGCTGATGTAAGCGGTTTTGAATGGTCTGATGTGACACTTGGGTGCCTCTCACCTCCCTTAAATGTGCCTGGAGTTGAGTAGCATTCATCATCCGGTTGCGCAGGGCACTGTTCACAATGCAGCGCTCATCAGTGTGGGATGTGGCCAAAGGACGTCCACTTCTATGCCTTTCTGTGACTCTTCCAGTGTCTCTGTATCTCTGTTGGAACCTGCTGATGACTCTGTGACACTCTAAGCTCAGTGGCCACTTCCCTCTGACAACATCCTGTTTGAAGCCTCGCAATGGCGAGGTACTGTTGATCATTTATTAGGTGTCGTCTTGGTCTCATGATGTCAAAATGTGAACAGCATGATGAAGAGGACTGTTTAAATACCAATTCTAATTGAACCAGGAAATCTATTGGTCGATTCATGGATCAAACACCTGTTGTGAATTTTGCCGTTCAGCTCCTTGTTAGAGAACAGCAAGTTGTGCAAAAAGTACTGAAACATTCGACAGTTGGACATGTGCATTCAAAAGTTTAGAGAAGGTAAAATTAAGTTCACCTGTAAAGGTTGTAGTGCATTTTAAGTTCATCCTGAAATTTCACCCGAAAGACGAATATCCCTAACTTTTTGTGAGTAGTGTATGTGACAAATAACCACTTGAACTTGAACTTGAACTTGAGGAAGCGGCAGGACTCCACAGAGTCCACTGGGGAGTCACAAGGGGTGATCAGGTGAGTGGGGCCGCGTTCTTCCTGAAGTCCAAAACCATCTCCACTGTCTTCACAGCATTGAGCTCCAGGTTGTTCTGGCTGCACCAAGTGACTAGATGGTCAAGGTTATCCTGCTAGATAAACATTACCTCCAATAAAAACAAGAGTCATTATTCTCTCTAAGTAGTGCATCTCTGGTGGGCTCTGCCAGTCCAGACAATACAGTAGTGTGTGTGTGTGTGTGTGTGTGTGTGTGTGTGTGTGTGTGTGTGTGTGTGTGTGTGTGTGTGTGTTCCAGAGTGTGTGTGTGTGTGTGTTTAAGAGTGTATATGTATGTTTGACAGTGTGTATGTGTGTTTGAAAGTGTGTGTGTGTGTGTGTAATTCATCATTGGTTAGTCATTACTCAGAAGTCAGGCTCTTTAAATGGCACATTTCATACATACTGAAGACATTGGGTTTTCAACTGAATTGAAATAAAAACCTTTGTTATGTCTGTTAATGTAATTATGCCTTAATGTCTGCTATGTCACTCAATGAGGCAGTTTGCCGTTTGACTCGTTCTGTATGCCTTTGAGTTGTTGGGTTAGACTCATGTCTGACTCATTGTGTTTGACTGGTATTTGACCTTTTCTGTTTGACTCGATGTGTTTAACTTATTGAGTTTGATTCGTTCTTTTTGGCTTCTTGTGTTTGACTTGTGTGTAAGTCGTTGTGCATGATGCATTCTGTTTGACTCGTTGTGTATGACTTATTCTGTTTCATCACTCTGGTCATCCCACCGTCGTTTTGTCTTTGTCTGTCATGCCTATGGTGCTTCCATCATTCTCCTCACTGCAGATCTTGCGAATATCATGCCCAAATTGGGGGGGGGGGCTTTAAATACTCAAATAACCTATTTGTATGGCATGTGTATTCTAAGTTCTTGTTTTAAACTGTATACAGTATGTTAAATGTATGTACGTTGAAAAGCGTCAGAAGTTTTCGTCACTTAAAACTTTACATGTATTATTGAAACATGTGGTGCTCCTGGAATGTGACAGCCCTTAGAATAGTCATCGCATATTGCAATCTTCAATAAACTTCAACATTTACTTTTGGAATACGATATCTCTCTACAGATACCAGCTTTCCATTAAGACATTATTTTGAAGCAGGGTTACCAGATGTATGATAATAATCGTATTTGTACGAATTTTTTTAATGATACGATATAAAATACGATCAATTATTCCAAAAAAACCCAAATGTACGATAATTTTTCCATTTGTATAAACCCACAATGAAACCTTGTTTGTGATTAGTTTCAGAGCAACAGTGAATCTGCTTCCCAGTGCTGGTTCCAGACCAGTGTTTTCACCTATACCTTACTGTATGTACCTGATCCTGGATCCACTGTGAACCCACCAATCAGTGGAATTACTACAGCCAACCACAGTCCAGAGTCAAGGTCACATGTATCTGCTGGTGTGGATGGTGATTGGATCGCACAACGCCATATGGGACAGTTCCTGATGCATCTGGAGTAGTGTTAATATTGCCATGTAACAGTGCTTAAGACATCGTTTTGCCATTCAGTGTAGTATCCTGGCCCCTTCCCAGGTTGTTTCAGTAAATACGGTAGTTTCTGTTAGAATACAAAATTTTGTGAAGTCACATTATGATATTTCTATATTTTCCATTTGGCAACACTGTTTTGAAGGTTCCAGCAGAGTGGAATAAATATGTACCTCAATAACACAGTCATGTTAAAATATAATGCCAGTTTTAATCCCTGTGGGGGTTTTACTGGGTCCTGGGCTCTCCAACACGCAGAGGCAGGATCAGGAAACCATTGTGTGCATTTCCTGCCCTGTGCCGCTATCAGGAGGCTGCAGGCTGGAGGAGGTCTGCTGCTTGCGCTACGTTGCCCGAGCCGTAAAACGACTATTAAGATATACCTCTGCAGGCGCTGGCATTCCCTTCCCGCATCCAGACCCTAAATGTGGTGAGAAACAGATTATTATTGTTGTTTATTTAACCAGGAGGGCCCTTAATTAACATTTCTTTTTCCAAGAAAGATCTGTCCAAAATGGCACACCAAAGTTACAAAGATAACAATAGTAATAAAAAATAATAACATGTTAAAACAGGAAGCAGACGGCAGTATACAATAATCCAGTTAATAAAAAACAAGTGCACTCTTCATGTACCAGTCTCTTATCAACACTTTGAAGTCGCAGATGAAAAAGCGATGAACAATTTTGGATCTCCTTTGAGTTGGTTTTGGACGAGTCAGTAAAAATAATTGTTGAAATGTTCCCGAACATTTTTTGGTTTGTTTGGTTCAGTTGGTGTCAGGGGTGTACCACAAAATTCTGGCCCTATACATAGGCAGTCTCTGTGGGCCCCCTTCCTCTCTTGATCCATGTCTCTCACACATCTTTAAAAAGGAAAATTCTAATAATTGAGCCAGAAGCTAGTCTGTACACATGAATCTGTTATGAACACTTCATACCACATTTAAACAAGCAATAATAATCTGTGCTTAAGTATGCACAGTTTGAGATCTCATCACATTTCAACCCCCCCCTATCTCAACATAGTGTAGCCTACAATTACTGTGCAATACCTTTATGGTAAAATTAGGTTTGCTTGGAGCATCATGCTTAAGAGAACATTATTTTCTTTATGTTTATTTAGGTATTTATCATTCCCAAGGTATAAGACAAAGCTAAAAAATAAAATCTTCAGATACTACAGACAGCACACACACTACAGACAACACGCACACTACAGGCGGTACAGACACTACAGTGAGTACAGGCACCAGACAGTACCAACACTAGACAGTACAGACGCTAGACAGTACTTTCACTACAGACAGTACAGACACTAGACAGTACAGACACTACAGACACTTGACAGTACAGACACTACAGACAGTGCAGACACTTGACAGTACAGACACTAGACAGTACAGACACTACAGACACTTGACAGTACAGACACTACAGACAGTACAGACACTAGACAGTACAGACACTTGACAGTACAGACACTAGACAGTACAGACAGTACAGACACTTGACAGTACAGACACTAGACAATACAGACAGTACAGACACTAGACTGTGTGTGTGTGTGTGTGTGTGTGTGTGTGTGTGTGTGTGTGTGTGTGTGTGTGTGTGTGTGTGTGTGTGTGTGCGCGCCAACCAACACCGTCGAACCAGCTCTGCCACAGTTTTGGCAATGTTAACATTGGGAGTTACCCATTACACACGTTAACACACTGCAGTTAAACTTTGTTTCCATTAAGCAGTGACATGAAAGGAAGAATATTCTCTGATCTATGGTTTTATGTTCTAATTATCTTTCAGGAAGCACCGTTGTGTAATTCAGGTTGTTTCCAGACGACAGGAAGATCATGTCACCTGAGTTCACAGACACTACCATCCTTGACAGTCCAGACACTACAGTACAGACAGTACAGATGCTACAGACACTACAGACCGTATAGACACTGCAGTCCTTTACAGTAGACAGTACATACACTGCAGACATAACAGATAGTACAGACTGTACATTAACTACACACACTAACGACACACTGTCTTTACAGTAGCCACTACACTACAGCCACAGACACTAGACAGTACAGACAGTGCAGCCACTACAGACACACTGTCTTTACAGTAAACATGACACTGCAGACAGTAGAGACACTACAGACACTAGACAGCACAGGCACTACAGGCAGTTAAGACACTAGACAGTACAGACACTAGAGAGCACAGAGACTAGAAAATGCAGACACTCAACAGTGCAGACACTCAACAATACAGACACCAGACAGTACCGACACTAGATAGTACAGACACTACAGACAGTACAGACACAAGAAGTTACAGACACTGGACAGTACATTAATTACAGACACCACATACTGTTGCCTACAATTACTGTGTGATACTTTTATTATGGTTAAATGAGGTTTGCTTGGAGTATCATGCTTAAGAGAACATTATTTCCCTCATGTTTGTTTCAGTATTTATCATTCCTAAGGTATAAGACAAAGATTAAAAAAAACCACCTTGGTTTTCTAACTCGTACATTGAGAAAATGCTTACTATACTGCAAAATGAAAGACAACTAAACAAGACTTTGCGAGACTCATGTTTTATTTGCAGGTACAAGAAGAAAAATGAATCAGCTTTACAGTAAGTGTTAGCCTATACATTGCGGTATGTACAATTTAAGTACATTTAATCTATCTAAGCCCACAGTGTAGTGGTTCAAAAGCATGTAGGCCTAAAAGTAAAATATTTAGTGTAAAATTTTCAAATCAATTAGACAAATATACATTTTATTAAAGTTTGTATATTTACAAATACACATAATACATATACATTTAACTTACAGGCAAAAAAATAATAAAAAATAAACACAGAAATAACTTTTTGGTAGATAAAATATTTTATAAGATGATTGAATCCAGTTTTCATTTTTGTCCCGAGTTCCAGTGAACGTATCAGCACTTCAAAAACAAATTTGTTTTCCTAATATCCCATGAACGCAGCATCGCTTCCTGCTTGGAGAGCCATGTCCGACTGGCCGTGTCCAAACGCAAGTGTAAACAAACATGCAGGGGCCGACTAAACCATTTTGTACCTTTTGTTATGGGTGAGAGGGGCCTCAAAGAGCCTCCACTATTTTTTTTTTTGTCAGTCTCTCAAACGATTTATTCAGACAATTTTAATTTAGTTCTGACACAAATAACGCAGAAATAAAATATTGCAAAAAAAAACAACTTTTCATTCCGGGCTTTTCGAGGGGCCCCACCTTTGTTTGTGCCCTGGGTAGTCAGTCCGACTTTCCCCCCACTACGACGCCCCTGGTCAGTGTAACGCACTGAAGGATTTCCTGAACGATGAACGGAAGAGCGGTTTCAGCAGCTGAGTTATGAATGGAATTCTTACAGGAATCATTCATAAATCATGTCACAATTAAGGTAAGAGTGTGACTGAGAGAGTCTCCCTGTAAAGCACAGTGCTTTTGTAGTTTCATTCAATTAGGGAACAAAATACATCTACAATAAAAACAGTGTTTTTATTGTAGATGCTCTGATCATGCAGCGTAGCGGAGATCGAATGGGACCTCCAAAGAAACCTCCATGTGCCCCCATAGCACCTGGGCCCCCCTTTTGCGCCCTTATGGGCGGCCCTGCACACACACGCACACACACACACACACACACACACACACACACACCTTAAATAGAGCATATCTGACATACCCAGGAAAAGAAGATTGATTGACAGCTGAGGGAGCGCAGCCTCCATGACCAGACACACCCACACCCACACCCACACACACACACACACACACACACACACACACACACACACACACACACACACACACACACACACACACACAATGAAGATTTTAACTTTAATGTAAAGCTCTTAGTTCCATGGTGTCATTTTACACATGAGGGCAGACACACGCACACAAACACTCACTCTCACTTAGTGTGTGTGTGTGTGTGTGTGTGTGTGTGTGTGTGTGTGTGTGTGTGTGTGTGTGTGTGTGTGTGTGTGTGTGTGTGTGCGCCAACCAACACCGTCGAACCAGCTCTGCCACAGTTTTGGCAATGTTAACATTGGGAGTTACCCATTACACACGTTAATACACTGCAGTTAAATTTTGTTTCCATTAAGCAGTGACATGAAAGGAAGAATATTCTCTGATTTATGGATTTATGTTCTAAAAAAAATTCAGGAAGCACCGTTGTGTAATTCAGGTTGTTTCCAGACGACAGAAAGATCATGTCACCTGAGTTCACAGACATCCTTGACAGTCCAGACACTACAGTACAGACAGTACAGATGCTACAGACACTACAGACAGTATAGACACTGCAGTCCTTTACAGTAGACAGTACATACACTGCAGACATAACAGATAGTACAGACTGTACATTAACTACACACACTACAGGCACTAGACAGTACAAACAGCAAGGACACTACAGGCAGTACAGACACTAGTCAGTACATTTCCAACAGAGAGTACAGACGCTCGACAATACATTCACCACATGCATCGCAGACACTGCATGTAAGATCGATGGTGAGATGTCATTTGAGGTGGAGGTATGATGGAGAAATTGCAATCTCCCCCCAAATCACTTGGGGTCTGGGTATTTAAGGTGGATGTATGACGATTGGGTGTATGATTTAAAGGGGAGCTGCGATGGCAGTGCAGGATTTGGGGTGGGGTCATTTAAAGTGGAGGCAGTGGTGTTAAGTAACAAAGTAAAAATACTTACTGTTACTGTACTTTCGTATATTTTGGGAGTATCTGTACTTTACTTGAGTTATTATATTTCTGTCGACTTTTACTTTTACCTAGCTACATTTAGCCCCGAAAAAGTTTACTTTTACTCCGATACCTTTCCCCTGAACACCTTTGATACTCGCTACAAAATATCACGGGAGGAAAACTGGGAAACAACGATGTTAGTTATTACAAACTTCAACGTCATATCAGCAGCAAACTGAGTGTAAACAAACACTCTGAAGCCCGTGTTCAGAGTTGCCAGGTCTGTGGCTTTCCCATGGAATTGGCCAACTTTTTAAACGTTGAAGCGGTTTGGACTTGTGGTCCGTGGGATGGGGGACGGCTGGGTTTGTCATGGAGACCTGGCAACCCAGCCCGTGTTCAGTTTCGTTTTGGGGGCATTGCTACTGAACTAGCACAGGTGTGTCCCAGAGAGCCATGCCCACAGCGACGCCCTCCTCCAGCGGTGATGCTGCACCGCCTGCACCTGCACCTCCACCTGCTACGACTGATGGAGATCAACACACAGGGCCATATTTAAAGCAAATGTTTTCTTATGTCAGAGTGAAAGATACATCTTACTGAATGAAATGCCTCTTATGCTTACTGAAAAATACGGAAATATTGGCAACCAGAATAAAATCTGTGGCAAAAGCTTCATAGCTTTAGTTTCTGCAGAATTACATTACTTTAACTTTTGATACTTAATACATTTAATACCATATAATTACTTTTGATACTTAATACATTTAATACCATATAATTACTTTTAATACTTAATACATGTAATAACCATATAATTACTTTTGATACTTAATACATTAAATACCATATGATTACTTTTGATACTTAATACATTTAATACATAAAATTACTTTTGATACGTAATACCATATAATTACTTCTGATTCTTAGCTACTTTAAGACTTTTATCAAGTAGTATTCTAATGAGTCGCTTTCACTTTCACCAGAGTAGTTTTTAGAAAGATACCTTTACTCAGCTGAGGATTTCCACTTATTTTCCCACCATTCACTGGGTACAGGTGTGATGGAGGTAGAGTATGTGACTGGGGGTGGGGTCATTTAAGGTGGAGGTGTGACGGTGGTGTCTTTAAGGTGGAGGTGTGATGGAGGTACGTGACTTGGGGTGGGGTCGTTTAAATTGGAGGTACGATGGTGGGGTTGTTTATGGTGGAGGTGTGATGCTGGGGCAGTTTAAGTTGGAGGTATGATGGAGGTGCGTGACTTGTGGGTGGTGTCATTTAATGGAAACAGTTCCACATGAAAGATGAAACTCTCTGGTGCTGCCAAAGTCAACAGCGCTGCAATGTGGTTCACCCTGACGGAGCGCACGCATACCCACACACACTCTCTCTCTCACACACACGCACACACACACACACACACACACACACACACTTTCAATCGATCATTTTGAGAAAAAGATGATAAAAGTTGTTTAAAATGAGACACCCTGTTACTGTTTTGTAAATTCATGTCAATAACAACCTATAACGTCTATTATAACATGAAATTATGACAGAATATAACATTTATTGTTTTGAATGATGATAAATCCACTTAATACAGGCCATAAAAACAAACACAGGGTCTGAGTAATGTCAGGTTACAGGGCTAGTTGGAGTCCTATTTCTTCCCCTAGTTGTATTTATAATTATAATCCTAGTTGTGGTCCTTATCGTAGTCTAGCAGAGCTACACCAGCCGTGGTGGTGCAGCGTACGGGCGCGGGGCGGAGTGTTGTTTTTACAGGCTACACCGGCTACATGGTGAAACGTCCCAGACCTGTCGATGTTGTCATACAGGAAGAGGAATAACAGCGATTTCAATATTTTTGAACACAGTGTGATAATAAGTTTTATGTCTGGAATAGCAGCAATGCTTTTATTAGTTATTGTGTAAAAATATAAATAACTTTTCATTTCTGCTTATTACTTTTTTTTTTAAATGTTGATCTTGTTTAGACTATCTGACAACCTGTGATCTCTGCACTTTAAGTTAAAAAAGGTCTTGAAGTTATCCAGTTAAAGTGTTTTTATAGTAGTCTGCCATAAATAATTTTTAATATAACTGAAATGTGAGCTACAACCGTAATTTAACTGAAATTTGTCAGTGGGGTGTGTTTGTACTGTGTTGCATTACTTCTACAGGTTACATCTGTGTTTGTTCTTTGTATTTAAAAACAAATCTTGATCAATAAGCAAATCAGACAGCAGCTCTACGTCTCTGGTACAAGCTGACTCATATAAAACAATTTCAATTGATTGCACTCTTTACGAAAACATTTCTCTGTAATTTTATCTTGTGTTTTTATGGAAACAAAAAAATAGGCCTCTTGTGCAAAACTAGAGAAATGCTGCGGCTGACGTGGCCCATGGAGCTGCAACAGAGGATAAACATGGATTTAATAGGAAACGTGCACTCACGGCACACAGCGCCACGCATGTAAACCGCGTCCAGGGTGTAGTTCTCCCGTTAGTCCCAGTTCTAGTGTTAGCCCTTGTCCTACACCAAGTAGTAGTTTTAGTCCTAGTTCTAACTCTAATTAATTCTATTCTAATTAATTAATTCTATTCTTAGTTCTAGATCTGATCAGTTGCACTGTTGTAGCCCAAAGTAAAATTAACTAAAGCATAACCTTGTATTTTGTTAAACATAAATTATTTTGTAATATTCAAATATATTATAATATATTATAATTATTTGTAATCTTATTTTCTTCACTTCATTTTACTTATCTTCATTAAGTGGCACGTTGGCGCAGTGCATTGCACTGCTACCTCACAGCAAGAAGGTCCTGGGGCGCTGTTGGCACCGTGCTCCAGCGGATTATCTCCCAAAATAGGCGCCTTTCTGTTTGCATGTTCTCCCTGTGCTCACATGGGGTTTCCTCCACCTAACGTCAGTAAGGACACCCCCCCCCCCAAAAACATGCACACATCATCGTCTGACCAGCGATGGACACTCATCACCAGGTCCCCGGGTGCGTCCATGAATGCTGCCCACTGCTCCTGGCTGTGCCCCCGGGGGAAGGACAAGCCAGGATGGGTTAAACGCAGAGGAACCATTTCACCGGCCACCATCCAAAAGCATGTATGTGCTGTGTGATGATTAAAGACTGTTCTGTTCTTCTCCTGTCTTAGCTTTACTTAACTTACAGTATGTATCTCCTCTTAGACTTATCTTTAACTCATAATTTCCGAGCTTTACTTGGCTTTACTTATCTTTACTTGACATAGAATTTCTTATCTTTACCTAATTATAATTATTGTGAATATTATTATGATTCTTATGATTATTATTATTGTTATTATCATTATTAATACTAATAATACTAATACTACTACTACTAATAATAATAATAATAATAATTTGACTCAATGTGTTCACAAGATTTTGTGGACTATTGTTTTTAGTATTTTTCATTAATATGGCAAAGTAATGTGGACCACAGAGATAAAATATCAATCGAACAAATCTACAGACATCTACCAGGTAAGAAGGTACATAAATATAGACGTAAACACATAATTTCTAATGTCAAACCACTACAGAGCGACAGTCTATTTATTAGTAAATAGTATGATGTTGTGATAGGAAAATATTTATATATGACATTTATTCCAAAAAAAATATTCTATGTTTTATTTTAAACTATATGTTGTCATTGTTATAACTTACCTTGCTGCACTGAAGTACATCTGGAGTTTCTGTGACAGTAGAAGTCATGTGTCGTCTACATCAATTATGACGTATCTACATCGATAAATAATGTGATGACATTATAAAGCATCTTACTGTTAATCTCATCTTGTTAATTTTAGAATAAGACGTGTGACGTGTCAGTTGACCAAGACCTTCTGATTATTTTGGGTCAAGGTTGTTTGATTTTCACTAATATCTGCTCAGTATGTCGATCGATTTGGATGAAATTTTAACCACGAGATCCTTGTGACATACCGGTTAAAACGACACCCCAACCGTGTTTGTAGCTTATGAGGAAGTATTACCGCCAGATAGTTTTATCCAGCTTGCACATATTTCGGCGTCAGATGTACTGGTTCGTCTCTGTAATATCGATCTAAATTTAGTCGGTTGTTTGCTAATATCTGCTCCATATGTGGATCGATTTGGATGAAATTAAACCACAAGATGCTTGTGACATACAGGTTTAAACGCCACCGCAACCTAGTGTTTCTAGCTTATGCCAAAGTATGTGGAGCATGGATGTATACAATTTAGAATGCATGGGTTTCCATTTCGTTCTGACTAAACAAAATACAGGAGGGATACTGAGGGATACCCATCAGCCAGTGCGGCAAACATTTCCACGGTAACAGTGAGCTCCATCAATCAGAGAAGTCGCTGTTAAAATTAGGATTATGGGTTGTGTAGTACTTCTCCATAACATCGTGAATAAAACATGTTTTTCTTAAAACAAAGTTGATGTCATACTGACTTGTGGCTTCCACAGGAGCAAAAACAAAATACTATATACATTGCGTAATTTTTCCACAATTATTTATAAACGTCTCAAATCCTACCCCTAAACCCTAACCCTAAAAACAGTTAGATTTGACCTATAAATCACTAGTGGGTGCACTGTATATATCTGCCCCCCCCCCCACCCTTCTTCAACCCCCTACTACTAAAGTCAAAGAATATCTGGAGGAAAAAAGAAAAAGAAAAAAGTCAGACAGCATGAAAAAGCATGAGACCGGGTTGCTCTGTCTTTCCCGCCCAGAGTGGGAAAGCGACATGGCCACCGTCACATGGGAAAACGTAATTTTGGGCATTGATGATAAAGGACCAGAAGACCCATCATGCATGGAGAGTGTTTTTAATTACTTATTTACAGTAGTAAACATTGTGCCCACACATCTGTTTTAAATGACAAGTACAGTATCACAGATAACCTTTCCGTCTCTCTCCATTTCTGTCTGTCCGTCTGTCTCTCTGTCTTTCTGAAGGAACAATGAAAAACAAACAAACAAGATCTCGGAATGTCATTGGGCAGCCAGAGGAGAGACAGCATGGTCGCAAAAGTCCATCATCTAAGCAAATCTTTGGTTTGAAAGCGATAAAATCTGTCTGTCTGTCTGTCTGTCTATTTGGTTCATAGTAAAGTTGGTTTGTGGTTGGACTTGAGGTATGTCTTTTAAGACCAGAGTTGATCTTTTTGGGTAAGTTGAATGACACATTACAGTAGATATTAATATAATACATCCTGCAAACTAAATATGCTTTTATTTAAATATTAACGCCTCATTCATCACATAAATACTTAAATATACAACAGTTTTTAGTTTAGATGCCTGTGCAGATCAAAATATATTCATATATATTCATATATATATATATTTTTTTTTTTAGCTGAACAGAAAAAGTTGTTGGGTTGATGAGCACTTGCGTCAAGAGATGCAACTGCAACTCAGTTTGACTGCAATTCCCACAATCCTCCCAGAGCTCGAAATATCCGCATGCATCCAAAATGGCGCACTATGGACTACATACTAGGGATGCAACGGTACAGTGGGCTTACGGTTCAGGATGTATCACGGTTTTGGGGTCACGGTAAAGGTCCTGTTCTGGTATCTTTATATTTAAGAATTAATTTTTTTAATTTAACAAGTTAAAAAGTGTAAAAATATTTTTTATAGTAGTCTGCCACAAATAACTAGTGTAATGCTCCATGTGTATGACTGCGGAGGCAGGGGAGATGGGGGTTAAAGTTCACTGGTGGGTTGTTATAATTTGCATGAGTTCATCTGATTGGAGGGGAGGTTTCCAGGATAGTGGATAATTCAAATATTCATTTCCGTTAATTAATTCATACATGAATTATTAACATTGAAAAAAGTAATAAAACAAGTACTATAGTTAGTTATTTTTGTAACAGTATTTTTCACACATAAATAAAAATAGTAAATAACTTATTGAAATAAAGCCACAGAGTCAGACCAGTGCGTGTAGCTGCACGCAGTTAAAAAAAAAATAGACCTCTCGTGCAAAAATAGGGAAATGTTGAGCGGCTCCGCGTGGACCCCGCACGACTGATGTGGCTGGTTGAGCCACAGTAGTGGATTCAATAGGATGCAGCACTTACTGCATGCCGCTGCACTAATGCATCTGGTAAACTTCTACCGGGATACCATAATACCGCGGTTCACATGTGCGTGTTGAACCATAGGGGGTGTACTGAGCGGTTTGATAACATACCGTGTACTGTTGCATCCCTGCTGCATACGAAGTGCTACATCTGTGTACTATCGTCGAGCATAGTTAGTTAGCTTACATTGTGACTAAAAAGATTGATGTTTTCTTTTTGGACAAACTACATTGTCATATACACTCCACTTTATTTCACCACGTTGTCATGATGACACTGCATAGAAACGTTCACCCACAATGCATTGTAGGATATGTCTGCCAATAGGGCTGGGTATGGGGCAGCATGTCACGATTTGAGGCAGGATGAATCGATATTGACATGTGTCAATATCGATTCAAGCCGGTATTGATGAGGTGGCTCACTATGTGATTCTACGTATATCGATATATTGGCATTTTGTACGTAATGACAATTGCTGCCAAGGTACATTACAAAAATATTTCAAACAAAGTATTGATATGCACAATTTTCAAATCTATTCATTAATTTAATATATCACTGGATGTAGTATGTCATCCTGGTACTTTTCACATGTAATTTTAGGCGCATACTAAATGGTACACGTCATTTCGGATAGCGCGACTGATAACTATCTGTGTTTTCTCAAAGCTGCTGGTTCAATTCCCTTTGGACTCTCTTCGATTTCAGCACAATCTTTAATGTATTTCACCGTAGCTGCACCAGCAGCAGAGCTCACAGTGTCCGTTACCGGAGTAACTGCATCGCTTCCTGTGCAGAGGTTTTGCTTCCTGCTGGTGTACTATCCAGCGCACAAGACACTCGGAATAGTCTCGGTGTGTCATGGTTTCATTTTGACTTGGGGAAGGACAATTCACATATTAATATAGTAAACTTCATATTTGACCAGAAAGTACTCACATGGGCTTTTTACCCACAATCCATTTGTATTGAGTCCAGGGCAATTACAGAAGCATCTCTATCTATATGTTTTTGGGTATACATGGCTTGTAGTAGTAGTACAGTTGTGAAATAGCAATGGTACAGTAGTAGGACAGTAGTGTAGTATAATATTACAGTCCGTACTCCAGTAGTGGAGCAGATGGAGCCTCAGAGAATCTTCTTGGACTACTGCCAATGCAGTGAAATGAACCCAAGCTGAACAGTTTGAACAGATTGGAAAAATCGCATCTCCAGAGTCTGAACGGCCACAAACGGGACGACAACGCAGTCATTCCGGAGAAGCTGCTGCCAATTCCAATCCTCTTAAGCTGGATTTAAATTCCTCATTTCGGACACAAAGGCTGAATTTTGGGGAGAACGCACAGTGTTCCTGGAAAGTTCCTTCATCACTTCTCAGTTTGCTCTCAGAAGGAACAACGTCAGTAGATCTCCATCTCCGTCATAGCTTATCGGTTTGAAATGCATGCTGGCATATCTGGACCAGTCCACGTCAGTCATCCTCCATCTTTAGGGCGGAGTCGGAGAACACATCCTGGTATTTTTTTAGGAGATCTGGACTTCATCAGAAGATGACGTCAGGGGAGTTCAGTAGGGAGCGATGAGGGGTGTTTTACATCCTCCTCTGTCCATCCTGTGAGAGAATGAGAGAGATATATAGACTTTATATCATTCCACCATGTTATGAGAGCTATGGCCCCTCTATATCACTCCCAGCGGCTCCTCACATCAAAGCCTGGCTACCGAGGGCCCGGGTGCACCAACGTGGGGCTGGGGGCCCGTGTGGGGTTGTCTGCTTCCTGGACGTCTGTTTGCTGTTGTAGCCTGCTGGCATGACGCCACAGCTGGATGTTGGAGTGTAGCCCCAACGAGGCTGTTTCTCATTTTGCATACTTGCAGTTAAGTCATTAAAGTAATTTTTATGTTTGTTGATCCTTATGGTTCATTTTTAGGTGCATTGTATAGTGACACTTGTTTTTATCATTCTATATATCTGTTGTGCTATTGTTTGATCTATCTATCTATCTATCTATCTATCTATCTATCTATCTATCCATTTACAAGAGAAGCATGAGCGTCAACAGTGTCCCAGTCCATCTGGAGCCGTGGTTCTCAACCTTGGGTTTGCGACCCCACAAGGGCGCAACATGTAACTCCACATGTAACAGTGCTGAAATGTTGGAAATAAAATGACTAAGAAGTTTAATTATGAATCACCCCCTCATTAATAGTGTACCTAGGGGGGCCTCCTGGAGCCCCACTGGAACCACTGGTACTGGTAATGATTATTTAACCTAATCTTTTCTTATTAGCCTGAAATGTGAATTGTGAGGCACAGAATTAGTGGTGCTGGAGCACCATCACTTCATATTGACACCGATTACAAATTTTCTACTTCCCATGGAACGTAGCATCAGTTCGTACTGTCGCTCGTATTTTTATCAGCATTACTACTAAAACAAGTTAAAATTTTCAGAATTTCCATTGAACACAGCATGTGGCTAACTATTACTATCGCAATTGTTAAAATGGTGTTTTAACAATTACGATCGTTCCTGGATGACACAGTGCAGACACAAAAGAAAGGGATAGCTCCTCCAAAGGTTCTGCTGTGCGAACTGATTATAGTATTCAGGGTTTTGTGAAACGCAGCACAAGTTACAGTTTTCCGAGTTTTCGTTAAACACAATATAGGCTCGGGTTGTCTGTCCAACCTTTCCCAGCTCAGTTTATTATTATTACTATACAATTATTACCATGTGTGGCAGTTTCACCTACCACACGCCAGCCGAGTGGCATTTAAAGGGACCTCTGGCACAGAGACACAGATAACGAGGTTGTCTACACAGTTTATTGTAGAGAGTGGGCTAGTTGGAATAAGCCCAGGAGCAGATGGACACGTTTCATGACAAGGGCTCCTCTCCTGTGTGTGTGTGTGTGTGTGTGTGTTGGGATGGGGGTTTTACCTGTTGCCCGTTCGACCAATCAACGAGCACAGGTAAACAGCCACACTGATCCTGGGCCCCAAAACCTAGACCCAGGACAGGTGTGGCTGCTCAAACCACACCATCCCCATACCACATAGCCCCGACACCAAACTTAGGCCAGGGAGAATCTGGAATCTGACTCTTCTGCGCATGTCTGCTGCAGCTGCACCTGCAGCGATAGATGCTGTGTTCTCTGGAATATTGTACTTAAATTAAGTCAAATGGCTTAAATAAAAACCATGGATTGATATAAAGGAAGTGGATTTGAACAGGGTGGTTTCTTGTGGCCCGGTTGGTCCCGTGATACGTTGATTAGATTATTACTTTTATATGATAATAATGTACTTAATTACAAATAATTAATATTAAAATTGCCAGTGGAAACCATGTGATCAGCCATTGATCACTCTGTTAACAGATCATTTATCACTACCAGGATCAGATCTCTATAGATGTGCTCTCTCTCAAAGCCGTTATAGGTTGAATTCATTTTTGAATACTGCAGACGTCTCAGAAAAAATTTATTGAAATACTCTTTTCACATTTTTTTATTAACACTTTAAAGAGCATCTAATCATAAAGGAGCCACATGTGGCTCATGAACCTTGGGTATCACTGGTCTACACATAGGAAATCCTATGCAGTTCACGGGGCGGAGTCGCTAAATGCGAATGACTTCTGAGAGACGAAGCTTGGACTCATATCATTTTGATTGATGATGTCACAAAGTGCCACACTCCTCAAACTAATCAAGTCGCGCCAAAGTTTTTCTTCTTCCAGTAAAATTGCAATTGTTTTTCACTAATTTGTACATCGATATTGATCAAACTGGAACTACACCTCGTCCCAAATTATTATGCAAATGATATTTTTCTCTGATTTTCCTAAATAGTCGATGCAAATGACAGTCAGTATAATTTAAGTCATCAACAGTAAGGGTATAATTTGAATGTTATTGAACAAACCTCCCAATGATAACAGTATTTTTTTCAAAAATAAAAAGCTCAAAATGCACTGTTCAAAAATTATTATGCACAACAGAGTTTCAAAACATTGTACAGGTTGTAAAGAACTGAAAATGGTAATTTGTTGAGTTTGCAGCATTAGGAGGTCATATTTGCTGAAATCAAAAGCTATTTCAATCAAAAACATCTTAACAAGCTAAGTTACATGACCCTTCTTTGATATCACCCTCACAATTCTTGCATCCATTGAACTTGTGAATTTTTGGAGAGGATGGGGGCCACACCATGAGTTTCTTTCCTTTTATGGCCATAGCGGCCAATGACACAGAGATATTCTTTGCAGCATGAGATGGTGCATTGTCATGGATAAAGATGATTTTGCTACGGAAGGCACGGTTCTTCTTTTTGTACCATGGAAGAAAGTGGTCAGTCAGAAACTCTATATACTTTGCTGAGGTCATTTTCACACCTTCAGGGACCCTAAAGGGGCCTAGCAGCTCTCTCCCCATGATTCCGGCCCAAAACATGACTCCGCCACCTCCTGATGTCTCAGCCTTTTTGGGATATGGTGGCCATCCACCAACCATCCATTACTCCATCCATCTGGAGCAACCAGGGTTGCATGGCACTCATCAGTAAACAAGACTGTTTGAAAATTAGCCTTCATGTATTTCTGGACCCACTGCAACCGTTTCTGCTTGTGAGCATTGCTTAGGGGTGGCCCAATAGTAGGTTTATGCATAACTGCAAGCCTCTGGAGGATACTACACCTTGAGGTTTGTGGGACTCCAGAGGCACCAGCACCTTCAATTACCTGTTTGCTGCTTTTAACGGCATTTTAGCAGCTGCTCTCTTAATCCCATGAATTTGTCTGGCAGAAACCTTCCTCATTATGCCTTTATCTGCACAAACCCGTCTGTGCTCTGATTCATTATTATTTATTACATTATTATATTATTATAACGTCACACGATTCAGCCACAAATCTCTTCATAGTACAATGATCACGCTTAAGTTTTCGTGAAATATCTAATGTTTCCATACCTTGTCCAAGGCATTGCACTATTTGAGGCTTTTCGGCAGCAGAGAGATGCTTTTTCATTCCCATATTGCTTGAAACCTGTGGCCTGCTTAATAATGTGGAACGTCCTTCTAAAGTAGTTTTCCTTTAATTGGGCTCACCTGTCAAACTAATTATCACAGGTGTCTGAGATTGATGTCAGTGATCCAAAGAGCCCTGAGACACAATACCATCCATGAGTTTAATTGAAAAGCAAAAGATGTAATGTTTATGACAATTTGGAACGCGGTGTACAAGACCTCTGAAACATCCCAGTTCCAAAGAGGCCTCAATCATGTTTTCCTGTTTCAGATACTTTTAGCCCAAAACAGATTAATAATAATAAAAATCTAAGCACTAACAATAGTGATCAACTTTGCGTAATAATAATTATAATAATAATAATTATTATTATTATTATTATTATTATTATTATTATTATTATTGATAGTATTATTATTGTTATAATAATAATAATAATAATAATAATTTATTAATAATAATAATAATAATAATAATAATAATAAATATAGCTGCAGGCAGCAATACCAGGGTAGTCCAGGGTAGTCTGCTTTTCATTAAAGTTCAATGGACGAGTGTGTTTTTGTTCTTTGTTCCGGTGTGTTTTTTGAGTGCAGAAGTTAATTCATTCCGGCCTGGTTACAGTGTAATTCTAGGATTGTGGCTGTGGGTTGGTTTCCTTCACGCAACCAGCGGCAGTTATCATTCTGAAGTAGGGCTGCACGTTTATGGCTGAAATGATAATCTTGTCTTTTCTTTTTTTTTCTGCTATATAAATTTAAGTTGTCCTGGCTCTCCTCCGGTATATTTTATGAATGCAGAAGTTCACTCGTAACGGCCCGGTAGACTGCAGTGCTGTCACGTGATCTGTGTACTCTGCCAACTCGTGCATGTGTGCAAGGATTTTTACATCTGTGCGTGGCGCCATCTTGGTGAGGCAGTGATTGTTGATCACAAACTCTATCCACAATACTGAACCAATATGGAGGAAACTGGAACAACGCTATGTTGGAACTGCCCCAAATACAAATCTTATTCAGACTGTCTGTGGGTCTGTGGATGTCATGTCGGATATATGACAACCATGAAAGTCTGACGTCAGAGGCATCTGCACATGCCGCCATCTTGGCGAGAACCCGGTTGTTGACCAATCACTACACTGCACTGCTATCACGTGACCTGTGCGAGCTGTCATTTGCGCATGCGCCTGCATTGCGGTGATAATTAAAAAGACCGTTTTTTACTTAATTATTCTACTATAATGGACTGATCTGGATCAAACTTGGATGACAGCATGTTGGGACCACCCCGAATACACATTTTATTCATCTTGTCTGTGAGTGCGGTGGATCTAAGACATCCATAGAATACTGCCGTCAGTTTTTCATTTACAATAGCAATAGGGCTGCCCCAAAGTGGCAGAACCCCGAAATAAAGCTGTTAGGTACGTATTAGAGTTTTCCGGATTCTGTGAAACGCAGCACAGTTACAATTTTCCGAGCTGACATTGAACGGTGTGAACCATGTCCCTGGATTCGGCGATTGTCACATTACAGACACTTTTAGCCCCAAAAAAAAAGGGAAAAATAATAATAAAAATCCGAGCAATAACAATAGGGTAACACCTCTAATAACAAATATAGCTGCAGGCAGCAATACACAGGCAAGTCGGTGTGATGTGTATGATATATCAATGCTGTAGATGACATACAACCAAATAAACTGTCTGTAATGGAATACACACTTGGCTGATATTTCTAACAAATCTGACGTTGGTGGTCATTCTTCCACTCTCTAGGTCTTTATTGGGTGTGTGTTTTTAGTGAAGAGTGTTTAATTGTTTATGGTAATTGTAAAAACAAACTACTCAGGAAGAATGTTTAAATTGATATCTTTGGAATGTACATGAATCTGATGGTGATGTTTTGCGTGTCAGCTGCCCTCAGAAGCATACATTTTTATTACGTCTAATACACTGCACTTTGTTTAATCCAATTTATCCTCTGGTAATACTTTAACCTAATTATTTTCAAACATAATAAAGGTTGACAGTAATAAAGTAATATCTGTCACTGTGTAATTTTGTATTGTTTCTGTTACAACTAACTACAATTCAGGAAGACCGTAAACTACATTATCCGTGTTCCAAATGTAACACCTACCTGGTGTTCAATGGCGATAATCTCTGCACTTCTCTCTCAGAGTTTGTGTCTTATATTCCTTTAGTTAATGTCCAATCGAATAGTCCAGTGAGCAGATAAACTATCCTGAGTATTTACAAATGGCAGAATTAATGTCAGGCAGTCGTTGCACACTGCCAATTTGCACATGTGCAAAGTGATTACACGTCACCAGCGACGCCATGACACGCTTGTCTGTGACAAATCAGAGGTCGCAGTGTTATCACGTGACCATTGCGGAGATGAGAAATACATTTTACAAACTTCTCCGGGATGGAACAAGTTGGATCGAACTAAATGGATTAAACTCCACGGCATGTCGGAACTGCCCCGAATCCAAATTGTGTTCATCCTGTCATGTCCGTGGGTACCTTGGTCACATGACATCCATAGACTACTGACGTCAATTTTTCATTAACAAAAACAATAGGGGTCTCCACGCCGTTTGGGGGCTGGATTTCAAATAATAAAAATAATAAAAGGAAATAAAAATAAAGGGTCCGGGTCAAGGTCCAAAAATGCTGGGAAGTACCAACACACACCCAGAGAAACTACCAGTGCTAATACCGTCCTGACAGCTGGCTAACATACGAGCACACTGCACCTTAAATCACACACACACACACACACACACACACACACACACACACATATACACACACACACACACACACACACACACGCACACACACGCACACACACACACTCTTTATAACAGGGACATATCTGGCTTATGTTTTTCACTGCAGCATACAGATATATATAATAATTAATTCTATACATTTTGATAAATGACTTCATAAACAATGTATTACAACATATTAACAATGGTTTTCTTTTGTCTTGAGCGGACAGTGAAAGAGCTGGCTCCAAAATGAAAGCGCTGGCAAAAGCAGAAATCTCAGATCAAAGATCTCAAAGTGGCTTTTGTGAAGATCCTTCAGCTCCCCTCTCAACTGCACTTGAACCTTATTTCTCCTTAAAGCCAAACGGCAGTTTTATGTCCCCTTTTCGTTGCTGTTATTTTTCTTGATTGAAACAACCGTGGCATTGTGCGCCGATGGCTTCACAGTTGTTTTTTTGTGTTTTGATGGAACAGTTCTTCTCTTCAATTTGCCAAGCAGTTGACTCAAAATGCTGGGGTTGACTTTCTGAACCTTGAAAATTTACCTCTGCAGTTTTATGCTACATTAAAGCAGCAATCTGTAATAATTTATTTATTCATTGAGAAAATTGACCATGATATGTCAGACAGTGTTCTGCAAATTAACTTTCTTGTTTGGGTTCATGGAGGAGAAGACAAGTTTGCCAATGTAGTTGTAGTTCCTCCGCCTTCCCTGAGGGCTCCACTGTTACTGATTGCTCCTTTAACAATAGAGGAGAGGAGATCACCGCCCAGCAGACTTTGCTTGTGTTGACTGATATCTTACCGTCTGTCTGCCTTTCTATCTCTCCATGCATCGCGGGCTCCCGGCCAGTCGGATCAACAGCCTCGCGCACCGTTTATAATCTGCGGAGGAGACCGAGCGGTCACCATGGCAACCAGTACATTAAACACACACAGCACAGGACAAAATGGCTCCTGAAATAGAGCATCGGAGGGTCGCGCTGTCATATTTTTAGGTCCCGCGGTTGTCCAAATATGGACTCGGTGAGTGAGATGAGTGAGACGGATTGAACAGGAAGCTGCATGTTGAGGACAATACATTTACTTGCAGTTATGGATGTATTTTTTTATTTAATATTAAGTAAATACTTACATGCAGGTACATTGCAGTCTCTGGTGTTGTGATACAGTCTATAAAAATGTTTCCTGCACTTCGGATTGAAGTATAGAGGTCCTACACACACACACACACACACACACACACACACACACACACACACACACACACACACACACACACACACACACACACACACACACACACACACACATATAAATTAATAAATAAATGGGGGGAAATAAACAAACAAACAAACAAATAAATAAATAAATAAATATAAAGTCAGTGTACAGACAGTAAATTATATACATTTTAATTTAAATTGTTTTATTCCAGTTTGGTTTGTACCTGTCAGGTGTCTGATGAACTTCTCCTTGTGTCGAACATCTCTGGGATGAACCTCTAAGGCTAAACACAGCAATCAGTCAAGTAGTTGTACTAGGAGGAGTGGTATAGTAGTGACAATAGTAGGAGTTGTGTAGTAGGAGTGGTGTAGTAGTGATAATAGTAGGAGTTGTATAGTACTAGTAGGAGTGGTACTAGTTTTAGTTGTGGTCGTAGAGGTCGAAGTAGTAATAGTGGTGGTAGTGGTCTATTAGTAGTCATAGTAGTTGTAGGGGTGGTGTAGTTATAGTAGTTGTGTTATAGTATTAGTAATCTCGGACCCCAGCAGCCCTTTTCTGAAAGGACTACTGGGGGGAAGCCTCTCTGAGTTTGTGCCAGAAACCAGAGATTCGGCTGAAGTTTTAAGCCTGCGTCGTTTCCGGAGTGTTGTGGGGATCGTACCGAAGAGAAACTCCTTCTTGAGTAGCAAGATGGAGCTTACAAATGATGATTTTAATAAGTGTATTTCTGCAGTAGCCAGTCTACACAGTGTTGTCGATTGAGAACCTTTATAGAAACTTTGTCTAAGAACGTTGGTGGCCGGACAGGATGTTTTTATCTGGAATTCCCACTGGTTACGGGAAAAGTTTAATTTGTCAGTGCTGGCCCAGTTTGTCTTCACTATTAGCCAAGGAGTCATCTGGGATCCCAGCGGTCCTTTTCTAAAAGGGTTTTTTAGTCCCTGCCAATTGGATAGTCAGCAATGTCACTTTGCAATGTTATCGTTGCATGCATGTTATTGTTATGGTTTCGCCAGTTGAGATATTTCCAGAAGGGACTCAGTAGGGATTCCATGTAACGTGTGCTTACAGAGCACTTTTTGGAAAAAAGTCTGATTTGTGAGAGTATAGTATTAGTAGTAGGAGTGGTGTAGTAGTAGTAGTAACAGTAATAACAGTAAGGGTTGTTGTAATATTATTATTAGTAGTAGGGGTGGTTTAGTAAATGTATGTGACAAATAATCACTTGAACTTCAACTTGAACTTATTATTATGTGTAGTAGTAGTGGTGTAGTAGTAGCTGTTAGTTGTATGAGTGGGAGCAGTAATAGTATTACAGTATAGCTGTAGTAAGGGTAATGGTAATAGTAGGAATCGTGAAGGTTGTTATTAGGGATTTTGTAGTCCAAACAGGAAGTTAGAAGGTTCTCTCCAAAACGAAGGGATTTATCCAGGGCGGCTGGTACAAATAGGCTAACTGGGCTAAGCACTCCCCATATTTTTGAGAAAAGGATGAGTTTAAAAGGTTGAAATAAAACACACCAGTAGAGTACACTTGTCCTCATATTCCATGTCAATAACTACCTTGAAACGGATTTCTTTGATGAAAAAGCAAAAAGAAAATATAAACACAGGGTCTAAGTAATGTCCGGTTGGGGCTCAGAGCGCTGCGTGTTGCAGAAGTGACATAAATGACATAATGACACGCCCCTGCCCAATCTGTAAGGCATTGGGGCTAAAACATGTTGGTCCCATAATTTTAATACGTTAATTCCATTGATTGAATAAACAAAGCGGCGCACACAGGCAGAACGCTGCGGTGTGATGAAAAGTTCGGGGCCTGTTAGGAGTTTGCATTGTGGGTAATGTAGGAGGCCTGTTGGCGCGTGGCTGGAGGAGGATGATGGAGAGATCGCTGACGAGAGCCGATGCACTTGTAGCGTGTTATTACTTTATCCTGAAAGTTTTAATGTGGCTGTCTACCGTACTACAGTACCTGTCCTGAAATAAATGCAAGTGCACAGAGTCCTGCCTCACAGTGTCTGTGGAAGGAAATCAGTCATTGTTGGAAGTTCCCAACAACACGGTTCCATTTAAACAGATTACACACTGCATGTCCCTCAGAGACATTTTATTATCTGTATAAACTTTTGGGACGAAAATAAAACGGACATGATTCAGACCCGTTGCTCTGTAGCTGCAAGCGAACTCCATATGTGAAGACACAAACACGGAATATGTTTTTCGACTGACTTGGGGGTGAGTATGTAATGTCAAAATTTAAATTTTAGGACTAAAACCCCAGCAGGGATGACTAAAATGTTATAGTAGGAGGCCTGTCCCTGCAGGCTCCACCAGCTTATGATCGACACTGAATCCTTTAATGGTAATTTAATATTCACATAATTTAAATGTCCACAGACGAATATTGACTTAATTCAAGATTTACTCAAGCAATGGAAAGTTAGAAGAACATTTGGAACTTTACTTCTTCTTCTTCTACTTGCTTCTACTCATGGCTTCTAAATTTGTTCATGCTTGTATACCCTTGGTATCACATTTGTATCACAATGTGATGGTAGGATATAACCTTTGTCGGCACTTTATCGGTGAAATTTCAACTGATACAGATAGTTCTTCAGAACCCAAATATCGACCGATATTATCGGCCTAACAATACAGTATATTGGTCGGACTCACTCAACAAACTGATGGGAAACACAGAGTACAGGAAGTGTATTGTATTAAATGTTGTGGACATATGACCATTACATCCTGGTGTATTTCTCCACTTAATTAAGCAGTTCTCTGTTTCAGATTTGGTTAGCTGATCATCACTGGCTCAGTACACGTCAAAAGCCATTTTGTACCAAAACCAAGGAGGATTTTGGGCCGTACTGGTGTGCACCTGGGAAAGTGGGTTTTAGAGACAGAACACTCAATAGTGTCACTGCTGTGATATGTAGAGGCTCTGAAATGTGATTCTCCAGTGTGAGTCATTGACAAATATAAGACTTTCATTTAGCTCTCCCATCCAATATTATCACCAGCCACCACCGGATTTATCCCATTGAGATTTGGGTTAATGAAGAAAATGAGCTTCGTTGAAAACAAAGAGCAATGGATGTGCAAGAGAGATGCAACTTTTCTCAGAGGAATGTGTCACATGACATTGAAACTAGACATCAACATCAGTTTCTACTGATCACTGACTTAGCAGCAACCTTCGCAACATTTCTGGGGCTCATAAAAGCTTAAATTTCCATATTTTACAGATGTAAAAAATGGGGTAGTGGTAGATGTGAAGCATGCCAACTGTAGTCCTGGGTGTTAGCGGTACTAGCCCCTCTCCTTACCAGCGGTCTGGGGAAAGCGTCCTCCTCGTGGCTCGGAGGTGAACTCTGCTCCCAGCGCGTGGCCCGTCAGCATGGAGCTCCCTGGGTCCAGGACCTCCATGCTCCTCCACCCTGGCGCAGCTTGTTGGCACAGCGGCAGCGTTAGCATTAACACCAGCAGCGCTAACAGGATGGGAGCGCACAGCGATGTCATCGCTCCTCCGCCAGGAGCTGCTAGCACTGAGAGAGAGAGACAGAGAGGGAGGGATGGAGGGAGAGAGATTGTATGAAACACTGTATTTGAATGATTGTTCCAGAACATACTATCCCCATACATTCTGGTTTCTTTTGCTTTGGTGCTAAGGTGGCACAAGGAACTCCTCAGATTCTTCTGTACCTACAAGCACCGGTCAGGCTCCAAACTTCCAGCTCCATTATTGTGTTCCTCCGCCCTCAAAGATTGCCTAGCAACACCATCACCAGAATGGTGACTACGCTCATCACTGTCACAACTCTCCTCCGCACCTTCACCACCACGATGGAACAAGATAGACAGATAGATAGATAGATAGATAGATAGATGATAGATAAATACACTCATTCATTCCCAGTTCGATGGGAGAAACATACTCATCTGCTATTTTATGTGAAGAGAAAGAAAAGATCTGAAGAGGCTTAAGGTCTATGGAGCTGTAGCTAACCTCCCCGAACGTGGCCGCAAGAGAGTTTGTTGATCAAAGACCGCAGCAACAAAATCTCTCTTTCAACAGTCAACCATGAATTTGAGTTGCTTTGGGTACTGGATGCCTGTGCATTGCATCATAAAATCATAAGACTACCACAGTTTTTTGGAGCATCATGGGTCTTCCAGCAAGACAATAACCCCAAACATACTCACCAGAAGCACATAGGAATGGTACCTCAAGGAAAGGGGTTAAAACAAAACAAAGGACTCTTCTGAAGTAGCCAGCAATGAATCCAGATGTAAAACCGATTGAACACCAGTGGGAAGTTCTGAGAACAGCAGTTTGGATAAGGAAACTGAGAGAGCCGGAGCAGTTTGACAAAGAACAATGGTTCAAACTGCCAGTAGGCAGTTGGAAGGGGAACCTCGTTAATGGCTGATTCATTAAGAAGCGTTTGATTGCAGCTATTGTCTCCAAAAGGCTGTGCTCCCAAATATTCTACATCAAATCTAATCTCTTCCAAATCTATTGTTTCATTATTTTAAAGTACATGTTATGAATGAAAGGCAAAAAGCTTCTGTGCTATTAACAGTGAAATAAAGAATTGTGGAGACCAAATACTGTAAGCACGCAAAGGTGACAATATTTTTGGCCACAACTGTAGCGAATTAAGGTAGGTAACAAATAGTTTGTTCAAAGAAGCATGTTCTATTTAAACAGCTGATTACATTATCAATACTGTATGTTTTGGAAAAATAACTGATTTTGGCACTTAAAGTTCAAACTGTCCAGCTCTTGTTGAAACTGTATTCTACCTCTACTCCGTCTACTCGATTCAAGATGATGATGAAACCAGTGACCCAGTGTGGGGACATCAGTTGGTGGGTTGGTGCAGATCCAGCATTCTTCATTTGAACAGCAAGAAAACTAAAGAAATCATCTTTGATTTACGGACACCCACCAACAAACGACTATTGATGGAGATGGTGTTGAAGTGGTAGATGCCTACAAATATTGAGTGACGATAATTGATTGTCATGGAATTCTAACAGATGTTATCGATGAGAAAGATGTGCAGTGTCTATTTTTCGTGCATACTGTAAACTCAGACATTTTAGAGTGGACGGAGATATATTGGTCCTCTTCTATCATTCCTTTATGGATAGCATTCTAACTTTTTGTTGATACCATTGCCTGTTATTTTTCATCGTTGGTGAAAAATAAAAACAAACTGCATAAGATAGTCAATATGTCCAGTACGATTGCTGGACAACGGGAAAATTGCTTGACGATGACCTGTGATTCCGGAGTGGCGAGGAAAGGGCAGGTGATGATTAGAGATGTTTCACATCCCCTATTAAGCATAAACGAGCCATAAGCATCAGGCAGACGGGATAGGGTGCCATCCCTCTGAACCAACCGGGCTTGCAGATCATTCGTGCTTACCAGTATTGCATTGCTGAACAAACTGTGAAACAAAAATAACTGAACCTCTGTGTGTGAGGATACTGCACCTTATGATATGTAGAGCACTTTGGTGATTATGTTGTGTATGCGTCTGTGATTATGTTGAGTAGTTGTTCTTTGTCCTGTTGTCGTTTTGGTTGCTGGCAACGTATCATTTGTCTGGTGATTGCTGTATGGCATATGATGAATTCCCGAAATGACTAAAATATCCATCTACTCTGCCACTACTCTACCTCCCTCTACTCTACCTCTACTCTACCTCACTCTACCTCCCTCTACCGCTATCTCCCTCTACCCTACCTGTACTTCTACTCTACTCTACCTCCCTTTAACTCAACTATCTCCCTCTACCCTACCTGTACTTCTACTCTACTCTATCTCCGTCTAGCTCTACTCTACCTCAATCTACCGCTACTCTACCTCCCTCTACTCTACTCTACTCCAGTGGTTCCAAACCACTGATACCAGGCAGCAAGGTTGGTGTGATTCGGCGGACAAAATTTGTCTGCTAAATTTTGCCATGGTCTGTGAAGTTACCGGGATGGGACCGTCTAGCTGCGGTGAAATAAGCCCACGGCTCCCACTGACTGAGAGATATTAGTATTGTCTGTATCTATATGAGGAAATTATGTGTAAAATCTACTTGTGCTTTCACTTCTCAGAAGCTGCCAGTGTCTGTTCTGCCCTCTCAAATGGACATATCAAGTGGACATACTGTAAAATATATGATATTTCAATAAATAAATACGAGTCTATACAAAGGGAATGTTGTTCAGCGTTCAGTTTAATTTGGAACCACACCCCACGTTTTCAGTTTGGGAGAATAAATGAGATGAAAAGCAGGAAGTGTCTGGAGGGCGATTTTGGCCTGTGTGCAACTGAATTAGTCATATTTACTATTGACAAACTGTGCCAAATGTGTTTGCCTATCATTTCCTGCACATCAGTATCTGAGTGGTATTTGGAAGTCATATGTCTACAGCTCAGCTTGTAAAGCTTCATATCAGCAAACTGGGGCATCAGGCCTCGTCAGTCAGGGTGGTCTCCAGTCATACTCAGCAGGACCCCACTACAGTGCATTGTTGTGTCACAAAATACTCATTGTATTACTCAGATTTTCCAGTAAACACCAAAACATCTACCAAAAAGTTTTGTCCCTTGACTCCCATAATGATTACCGGTTGACTCAGTTCTGCATGTGGATTGCATGTCCTCAGGTTATATCTTTATAATGACTAAATTCATGTCTGCGCTGATCTACACCTGTTAAATTCTATGGTCCAGTGGCTTTGTAGCACATGTGTATTAAGAATCAAGATGTCTCATTCATTTGGTACACTGCAAGGGGCGTGAGCGAACATTCTGGCTGTAGTAGTTGGAGGCTCAAAGTCTGTGCGTGTGGGGTCCCGCGTCCCTCCCAAAACCCCAGGTCTTTTTCTCTCTGTCCCTCCCTCCCTTCGTCTCTCACACTCTGTGTACTGTTTACTTCCATATCAGAGTTCCATATCTCAGTCTGACCGCTGTACAAGGACGTTCTTTGAAATCCCGAGTCGAGCTACAAACACCTAGAGAGATTCTGGAGGCCGATTTCTGAAGCTTTCTTCCAGAAACACAAAAACACAGTTCCCTTATCAGGCTGCCCCTGGCATGTAACTCTCATAACTCTCAACTCTCATAATACAAGTTCAAGTTCAAGTTCAAGAGGTTCTTCATAACTCTTAAGACAACATTAAACTCAAATAACTTTGTTCTCTTTAACTATGAATTCTTACAATTTCCTAAAAATCTCCTAAACGTACACATCATCATATGTTTGTGTCTGTAAGAATCTTTCAGTACCGTCCATCAGTCAGCTTTGGCACTGACCTGATCTGTGTTTCTGAAAGCTGCTGGTTAGATTCCCTTTTGGGACTTCCAGGTTTTCAGCAAAACAAATTCCCTGCATCCTTAATCCATCGTGCAGGAGATGTGAGGACCTTTCGGCTTTGGATGCCATCGCTGGTCCCATTCTCCATCCACTCCATCACCGGCACTCGCTGTATTTGCTGCCAAGTTTTTTGTTGAATGATGATATTAAAATAGCTAATTTAGTATCACTGGCGGTGTAAAGAGTACGTCTGGAGACCAGATATTCCACATACACAATACAGTGCTATTTTCAGACTAGTATCCATCATTACAAAAGCATCTGTAAAACTGGCAAATTGGACAATACTTGATTCTGATTGGCTGGGAGAGGAAGCAATGGAACACATTTAGCTCGGAAATACCAACTTTTGGGATACAGGCCAGTAACTGCTACTGCAAGTTATTTTGTTTAGAGATTTTACAGAAATCTCTAAACAAACTCTACTAATCCCTGTGTGGGAAGTAGGGCATTAAAGTAAGAAAATGACGAGGAAAGTTATGGGGGGGGGGAGACAAATCAATTAATTACTTTGGAACTATATATATACAGTATATAAAATACACGTTTCCCTGACCACTTCCCTTCCTGTGCTCAGTATACTATCCAGTAAACTACTATCCAGTACAGGGACACTCAATTAAGCTGAATCATCAGTATCATCATTATCAAAGAGTCTCACTGTGTCTTGTTTATTTAAGCTTGGGATGAACATTGCGGAAGTTCCTCGGGGGATCAATGAAGCCTTGTCTCATTTCAAATTCTAATAAACTTTTAAAAGTTAATATTTGACCGCAAAAAAAAAAAAAAAAAAAAAAAGACTCCCGAGGTGTGCCTTTAACTCCCCAGTTTACATTCACAGTTTGCTCACCTGGATGTCCTGTTTCACTGCGCTCCAGGATTACGCACCGAATGGCCTTCTGTGCGTGTGTCTTAACAGTTTGTAGGTATGTGTACATCGATTAAACAAACACACAGTGACACACACGCACACACTGTATCCTAAAGGGGTTGGTTGTCTGGTCGGTGTTCGGGTTCCCCGGTGCGTCACATGCGGGGAAACCTCTCCACTGCTGCGGCTCGTGTTCGCTCCAAGGGCCGGTGGAATGAAAACTTTACAAAACCGACCCCGGAGAAACTCCAAACGTGGGAAACGTGCGTCTCCTCAGTCCTTCCAGCCGTGGAAATAAGTTTGAAAACTTGCACTCCGCCGCCACTCACAGTACGCACGACTTTGCGCGCCTGACGCAGAGCCCACCGGTGCCGGTGCCGGGGGATCGATCCTTTGGTTGTCTTTGATGGAACCCGCCTTCAGAGCACCGGGAACAGGCATTTTAAACCGCTCCGCGTCCGGGTCCGAGGCGTCGGCTCCTCTGCGGCTCCGGGCGCAAGGCGAACCGCCAGCGCTCTCCAAGTGACGCGCCGGGTGTGTGCGTTAACGGAGGCAGGACTCGGTCCATGAAGTCACTGAGAACGTCCACCACGCACGCACACGCACACGCACACGCACTGGGACACCCGGACTCGCACACACGCAGTTTAAACCGGAATCACGGCGCTGGAGAGGAGTGGAGGAGTGGAAGAGAGGAGAGGATTGGGGTGCAAGAGTGGAGTGGAGGAGGAGCGGAGGAGAGGAAAGGAGGAGTGGAGGAGTGGAGTGGGGGAGTAAAGGAGCGGAAGAGAGGAAAGGAGGAGTGAGGTGGAGTGGAGGAGTGGAAGAGAGGAGGGGTGGAGGAGTGGAGGAGTGGAAGAGAGGAGAGGAGGAGTGGAGTGTAGGAGTGGAAGAGAGGAGGAGTAGAGAGGAGAGGAGGAGTTGAGTGGAGGAGCGAAGGAGTGGAAGAGAAGAGAGGAGGGGTGGAGGAGTGGAAGAGGCGAGGAGGAGTTGAGTGGAGGAGTGAAGGAGTGGAAGAGAGGAGGAATGGAGGTGTGGAAGAGTTGAGGAGTGGAGGAGTCAAAGAAAGGAAAGGAGTAGTGGAGGGGTGAAGTGGTGAAAGAGAGGGGAGTGGAGGAGTAGAAGAGAGGAGAGGAAGAGTAGAGTGGAGGAGTGGAGGAGTGGAAGAGAGGAGGAGTGGAGGAGTGGAAGAGAGGAGGAGTGGAGGAGTGGAAGAGAGGAGGTGTGGAAGAGTTGAGGAGTGGAAGAGTGGAGTGGAGGAGTGGAAAAGTGGCAATGGAGAGAGGAGAGGAGGAGTGGAAGAGAGGAGAGGAGGTGTGGAAGAGTTGAGGAGTGGAAGAGAGGTGGTGTGGAAGAGTTGAGGAGTGGAAGAGTGGAGTGGAGGAGTGAAAAAGTGGAGTTGAAGAGAGGAGAGTGGAGTGGAGGAGTGAAGGAGTGGAAGAGAGGAGAAGAGGAGTGGAGGAGTCTCCTCACACCTCATCTCATCTCTCTTCTCTCCTCTTTCCTCTTCACTTTAGTCTCCTCTGTCCTCCTCTCCTCTTTTATGCCTTCTTCCTCTCCTCTACTGCCTTTCATCTCCTCACACCACTTCTGCTCATCTTTTTTTCTCTGTTCATTGCCTCTCTCCTCTCATTGCTCCTTCTCCTCATCTCCTCATTTTCTTTCTCCCCTCATGTCCTCTCCCCCTCTCCTTGCCTTCTTTCCTGTCCTTCTCGGTCTCATTATTTCCTCTCACCTTGTCTCTCTTCTCATCTCTTCATCCCCTCTTTCTTCCTCCCTTCCTCCCTCCATCCCGTAATGAGCACAGTTTCCCCTAAAGCTAAAGATTATCTGGATTACTGTATTCTCAGTGAGTAACAGCAGTTTAGAGGCGCCTGCAAATTATTAGACTGATCATGAGACAACAGGACACACACACATGTGTGCGGGCACACACACACACACACACACACACCCACACACACACACACACACACACACACACACACTCTAAAAAAGAATGCCCTAGCTGTCTCAACTCCAGAGAAAATGAGGTAAGTATTTGCATGAGTGAAGCCTACTTGCAATATTTTTTAGTAAACACTATGATGTTGTATTGTCAAAATAACACATGATAAATATATAACTAACATGGCCGACTTAAATGTTTATGTTCAAACTCAAGGAGAGACTTGCCTTGCTAATCATGGACAAACTTGAATTTTGTCTTTCGGGATTAAACAAATAAAGTTGTTGCCTTAATATTTTGAGTATTAAATAAAGGTTTGAAATTAAGAAATTAAGTTAAGAAAATGCGAATATCAAAGTCATTTAGACTTTTGTTCAAAACCATAACTTCCATCAACAACAATATTCAACAATATTCTTCATCCGCCAAAAGTGGATACATTACTGAAGTGAATTCACAATGATTCTGTTTGAGAGAAACAAATAATGTGCATTATTTTCCCTATCTTAGTGGTTAACTTAAAAAGGTATTTAAAACTAAAAAAAAAAATGGCTGCAAATACTTTGCACATTAAAAGCAGACATACTATGTATTTTTACTCTGTGTTAAGTATGTCAAGTATGTTTTTTTATTATTTTTTATTGTTTTTAACCTGTGCTGTCAGCATGCTGGGTATACAACACAGAGTATTTGTATGCCATTGCATCTAGGACCGAGTTAGTCTGCAAGTGGAGTTCAACTTCTCAACCTGTAATGCAACTTTTTATTCATTCTTTAATCATCAAGAACTGCTGCAATAACTCCGTCCTGTGGACGACCTGTCGGATGACCTGTCGGATGACAAGAGAACAGCTTCTTGTTGTACAGAACCACCACCAATCCCCCTCTTAGGAGAACGATCTTACCATGTTTTGGTCTATAAACAACTAATCACTACTCCAAGAGGGGGATGATCACCACGGGTCAGACAAATAAACAGAGAACCAAACAACAACATGTACATGAAAAACATAAACATAGAAACATCTGACATGTATTGACAAAACAGAGTTAATTAAGTCCAGGAAAATTGGAACAGCAATTCGGCAAGTGGCCTCTTCCTGTCATAGTTATGGCAGTAAATGAGGGAGGGAAGGACAGGAATTTGTCAGCAGGATGTTGGGGGGGTGTTCAAAGCAGGTGCTGGTGGTGTGTGTGTGTGCCTGTGATGAGACCGCCTGTATATATGTGTGTGTGTGTGTGTGTGTGTGTGTGTGCCACCCCCCCGTCCGCAGACAGTCACATATGTGGACCCACCACCACCACCCGCTGCAGCGGGATCAAAGGCCTACAGCCGCCTCCCATACCCCAACCCACACCCACGACAGCAAACAGCCTCCAAGGGGTCTTGGAAGGCACCTGACGGCACTCCCTGCAGCCCCGACAGGTCGCAGCACGCCAGAAACCACACCGCACCAGCCCCTAGGACCAGAACCCAGCCGGTAGGGGGCCAACCTGGCCCCCAATCCCAGCCAACCACACCCCTATTCCAACCTACCAGTGCCCCGCCACCCCGGAAAAAACCCAGTGCTCAATGTACGCTGTCAGTAATTGCAGTTAAAATTGCGGGGCATGGGGGTGCGAGTCCTTCAAGAAAGTCCAATCCGAATCAATCACACCCCCCCTGTCCTGCAGACCCTGGTCTGGTGGAGTGTTGTTCGGAGTAAGATTTTTATGCGAGTATATGTGTTCTAATCTAATATGAGTGGTATTAAAATTGCAGGACAGACAAGAAGCACCTCAGGGCAGGAGCATGACAGGCAAGATAACAGCTGCCCGCCGCATCCCTACCCAGATAGCTCGCACCCCACCCATCCCGCAAACCTTCTTGGCCTATTGTGTGGTGTATGTACTGAGTATGAGTTTTGGCACTGGGAGAGATAGGTGAAGCACAACCAGATCAACGCAGGGGTCCAGCAGACCAGGCAGCAGCCACGCAGACCCCACCATGGACTTGACCATGCCCCAGCTTGCCCCCCCTACCCGAGGCACCCAACCCACAGCGACCAGCCATGGGCGCAGAGCGGCCCCCCAGCTGTGAGTGCCGCGCGCACCGAGAGCGCCAGAGAACAGGTACCCAGGCAGCCAGGTGGGATAACATCATTTCAATCACATATAATTTGCTGTAGCACACAACCAAAGACGAATAATGGGAGACACAGTACACACATTTACTTTCCCTCCCAAACTCTGTTTTCAGCCATTTATACTCTTACAGTTTTTCTCAACTGTCTACACATGTTTTTTGAAACCATACCTCACATTCTCAGAACTCTACACTCAAACCCAAAAACACACACAAAAAAGGAAAAACTCCCCAAATCTCCTGCAAAATGAAACTCTGCATTCAAAACAATGTTATGTCTTCTCAAAATGATATCATATGGATAGTGTTAGTGTGTAAGCTGTTTAGAAAATCTGTAATACATACATACACTTTACGCTCTTAAAGGGGACTTATTATGCTAATTTCTTTTCTCCAAATTCTTATTCTGAGACTCTACTGAAGTAGCTTTGTATGATTAACAGTTCAAAAAAGATATCTTACACCTGCCCTTAAGCGCGCGCCTGTCTCTTTAAGGCCCCCCTCCCTAAAAACCCACTTTCTTCTGATTGGCCAACTTCTGGAAGCACAGCCTGGGGCATACAAAATTTATTTAGTCTTTCAATCACAATCACAGGCAGTATAACAAAAAAATTTCTCTTTATGGACATGTTAATAGGTGTATGTGTGGGAAATGCACTAAAATGTCGACTGAAGGGGAAAAGTTTGCTGTCATGAAATTAGAAAGGTAACATAACTAATAAAATGTTATTCTGCTGTCGCCATCAACTTTATATAATTTCCCTGCACCATTTGTTATATTTAATAACTTATTATTGTAAAAAAGATTCCGTGTATCATCTTTCCGTGATTGTGTTCGAGCATTTTACCAATTATCCATGTGTGGCAGTTTCGCCTTCCACCACCACCTCAGTGGCGTGAGACACAGAAGACGAGTTGTTGTAAACACCAGTTTATTGGAGAGAGTTGGCCAGTTGGAATTAGCCCAGGAGCAGATAGACATATGTCATGACAGGGCTACTATCCTGAGTGCATGTGGGGATGTGGTTTTTTAACTCGTTGCTCGCTAGGCCAATCAACGAGCAACAGGTAGGCGGCCACTTTAACCGGGGTTCCTAAGTACTTAGATCCAGGTCGGGTGTGGCTGTTTAACCACACCATCCCGCACCATACCATGTTCAAAACATTATTTAGGATGACTCAATGGACAAATATCTAGACAGTGTCCCTATTATGCAGGACAATATCTACTGCTGAAACTATTCTGAAGTATCATGTTGAATATTATATAACTCTCACATATATTTTTTCAAATACGAGATAGATGATATATCTTGAAGCGAAGAGAAATTTTAATGTTTTTTTCCACAATGTGGAAGCAAAAATTGTATTTACTTTTTAATATTATTGTACTGTGTACTGTAATTCAAACATGATGGTCTTTGTTAATTCCTGGCGGAATTTGCCATTTTCCAATTAAGGTTGTACAAAGGATGAACCAAGTGCCAAACAGTTCTCCGTCACCCATGACTGATCATCCAGGCCTACAAGCAAACTGTTAAAATATTTACACCGTCCAAACATAAACAACATATACAGAGCTGACTACGGACCTATTAGGAGCAAAGCAAGAGTAATATTTTCATCCTGTTATCGGAGTTCAGTTATAAGATGGAATCCAAATGTATTCTCTATATGTAAAAACAGATGAGTCTACTCAGAACAAAAAAGTTTTATTTAAAAGAGAGTAAGTCTTAATTGGCTTTGCTGTACATCTTTCCTTCTTGGACATGGGGAAGATTATCCTGCAGACAGCATTGCCCTTGGAAGTGGTTGCTTGTCCTTGCTCTGCCTTCTAGTTGAAATGCATGCCAACCTGGTATAGCCCAAAATAAAAAGTAAAAGTCTGTGTCTTTAATTAAAAAATACTTTAATTTTTTAACTACATCTCTTTAAAGGGTAAAAAGGGACACAACAAAAATTTATTTAAAAATCTAATTTGATACAAGAGCCTTTTTTGTAGTATATGTCAGCCAGCAGATGCCATATGAAACAATTATTACATCATTCCAATGAAAGAAAAACAACATTCTTCAGCACATTCTTTCTCCCTTTTGTGCAGGGCAGTTGAATCTGGAATGATAGACAAAATTGAAATGGTATAAGTGGCAATTGAATTGTCTATATAACAGATATCTTTATTTTGTTGTTATTCCAAAATATTATGGAATAACTACTCCAAATGTATCTATGTACAGTGAGAGAAGAAATTAGTGAAAAACTGTTGTAATTTTACCGGAAATAGAAGAACGTTGGCGCAATCTGATTCTTTTCAGGAGTGTGACACATAACAGTGTGACATATCAGGAGTGTGACATTTGTGACATCATCATACAAGTTATATAAATCCAAGCTTAGTCTCTGGGAAGTCATTCACATCCAGCCATTTGTGCCTTGTGGACTGCATAGCGTTTTTGACACGTAGACAGACAACTTGCTGGCCGATGCTGTGTTTGAAGGAAACTCTGAAAACTGTAGCTCGTGCTGCATTTTACAAAACCCTGAAAACGATAATCGGTCACAGAAGGCGTTTTCACACTGCAGGAGGTTCTAAGAACCTTTGGAGGAACCATCCCTTTATCATGTGTCCACTCTGCGTCATCCAGGAATGATCATAATTGTTTAAACACCGTTCTTGAGGGACATTTAAAGAAATTTACACAAGAGGAGCATTCAGTGACGTAAGCGCACAGTGATTGGTCCAGATGTAAGTCCACGGTGATTGGAGAAAACATGAAAAATCAGATATTTAATTTAAAGTTAACATGTCTGTAGACAGCTCTGTCCACAGACACGAGTTCAGGGAGGGAGATGGAGACAGTGAGGTGCCAAACTTTATTATAATTAAGTAAACAAACAAAAAAGCTTGCTGGCCAAACAGGAACATACTGTAAATGGTTAATCTGAGTTCTTCCTCCCTTCTTCCCCTGATTGAGTGTCACGGCTCACTCGATATAGCCTGTCCTTAATCACTGAAAAGTATTGGTGTGTGAGCGTGGTGTCCGGGCGCATCAATACGCCATCGATTTTAAATACCCCCTTAAAAGCCCTGCATAGGGTATCGTCCCGCAACTGCTCCAACGGAAAATCATCTGGGGGCGGCGATCAATGGGTCTGGGGAACCCCCCTTTTGGGGATTGCTCCGCTCCCGACCCCGCAGCAACCACTAACATTTCCCTACAGACCATGAGCGCACTCCCCCAGCCTCCTTGATTCATCAAAACCTGGCCAATCCGTGCCCCAAATAAGGGAGTGAGACGGGCAGGAACTAACCGCAGCCATCACCTTATGCTTTTTCCCCTGGGAATGAATTTCAAGCTGCATCACTGGATAAGTGTGAATATCCCCATGCACACACCTAATCTGCAACTGTGACGCCCCCACCAAAGCCCCGAGTCCAGCAAAGCCTAATGCCTACCCCCTTGTACTCTTACCTTTACGTTGTAGGTACATTCCTGACCGGGGGAGGGGTCTGGTGGACCAGCAGCCCGAACCGGATGTGATTGGGTCGCCCGCAGCCCCAGCACCCCTTTCCAGGCGTTTGAGAAGCTGTCCCTGTTAAGATGCCACTTGTAGACAGCTCTGTCCACAGACATGGGTTCAGGGAGGGAGACGGAGACTTTGTGGCAGTGAGGTGCCGAACCGGTGGGGTTTTTTATTTTAATTAAATAAACAAACAAAAAGGCTCGCTGGCCAAAAGGTAACATAAAGGATCAATTTGAGTTCTTTGTCTGTGTGTTATTGTCTGTTCCACGATCTGGTCTGCAGGCTCTTAGATCCTGCACCAGGCGCCCTTCACTGCAAAACAAACAATGCATAAGAAAACTCTCCCAGCCGACTCCAACCAATCAGTGGCAGCGGGCTGATTGGCAGAGTCGGAACAGCTGCGCCGGTGCGGGACAATACCCGCACTGTAACCCGCAGACCCCGGCTTAATCACGCCCCCTCATCTGCCACAATGTCTTTATTTTATATAACATTTTTTATTTATTTTATCCCACCACTTGACACTCCCCACTCAAGACGGGACCAAGACAAGAAGATTTTATGTCTATGTTCACAACCGAGTCCAGCGCTTCAGACAGTCCACGCAGGAAAGTCACTGGCATTACGTTCCTAGTGATCTAAACCCTGCTGACAAGGCTATAAGAGTGATCCCAGCCACTCAGTTTGCCCTCTTCTATTGGCTAAATGGACCTGCCTTCCCCATCGAGGCCCAAGAGAGCCGACCACCCAACGAAGGTTTTGACCTCATTAACCCCTGAACCGATGTGAAGCTACGCCCCAAGGTTACTGTCTGTGTCATGCACCTTTCAGCCGGGCTTGGCAGTGCAAGGTTTGAGGGTTTCTTGGCCCAGCTCTCACACTTCGCTCACTCCTTCACCTGAGTGTCTCACGACAGCCCTTGCCACGGCTGGCACGCCTGCAGCAAGCCGTTATCTGAAGCTCAACTTGACCAAGCGAAAGCTAGAATCACTACAAAGACAAGATCAGTTACATAAAAATGGAAAGTCCGTCCCCAACCGAAGTCCGCTTAGCAAACTCTGCCCCTTCCCCTTCAAACTCATTGTCTCTTCCAATTTTTTGGACAAACCTACAAGATATAAAGTTTTGATAATGTAAAAGATATACACAACTTTGAAGATGTGTAGTTAAATTTTCATATGGTATTCAAGTTCTACAAGAATCACAGTAATTACCCAGTCACTATGTAATCCACATTTATATGATTTGCCTCCAGAAGATGTAGGCCTCTTATGAGCCCTTTTTCCATATGTGAGCTGCCACCAACCTTGTTACTCTAGCGAATAAAAAAAAGTAATTACTTTATCATATACTGGACATATACACATTATAAATAGTCAAGTGCACATAAGTGAAGACTGTCCATAAGTCCAAGCTGAATGTGTTGTTTTCCGGGTACATCAGGGTGTAGCATCCACATTTGGCAGTGGCCTTAAATATAGGAGAGAATTATTAAAGACTAAAATATCCTTTTTAAACATAAATCAATTGTATTTTCACATAATCCTTATTTCGAAAGTACTATAGTGAAAACTGAAACAACTGTCATTAATGTTGGACACTTTACCTGGTGAGTCTGCCCTCATATCTCCACCCACTGCGATTTTGCTCTTTTATTTAAGATGCTGAAGCATTATCTGATGACCCTGCTTCCATTTGTGGTTTATTGTAGGTTCCAGAAACATCCTGGCATTTCTCCTGAAGCTATCATATTGGAAGATCTGGATATCCATGGCTTTGCAGATCTGAAAACACAGCAGAGAAAACATTTTTACATTTTTTGTATGAAACAAAAGTCATACTTTGATGTATACACTGTAGTCTCTCCAAAACCTTTTCTACCTGAATGAAGGATCCACCAGTAAAATACACAGCTGTCAATATTTGGAGGTTTCCCACACGTTTTTTGCTCTGAACAGCTGGCTCTGCCATTTTCTGGTATAATGGCAGTTGGGGCTTAGCTGACTAAAGGACGCAAAAGAAAGTCTGCAGCGGAAGCTTACGTTCCCATTTGCACATTGGACAGGTCTTAAAGAGGTCTCTGAGACATCTCTAAAACACAGTGTACTGAGGATCATTGTAATCAGAAGTGAACTTCAATATCAGGAAAGGAAAAAGTAAAATAGCATTACATGTACCTTAATGAGACATTTATACCCACTGACAAAATGTAAAAATTGTACCTTACATTATTTCAGATGGCTCTGTTAAAGAGTCACCGGGCTCATATATGGAGTCGTGTGGTAGATAAGTATGTAGAATAATACGCAAAGATGCAATACAATTGAGCAACAGCACAAACGACACCCTCCAAACTGAGCATACATTTGAATCAACACCTCATTAAAACAATTGAAACAATAAATTCACATTATAATCTTCATGAAAGGAGAAATAACTGCATGACTGCTGAATTAGTTGTCATTGGTTTCAGCTATTAAGAATTGGAATCAGAATCTGTCTTTATTGCCAAGTAAGTTTACACATACAAGCAATTTGTCTTGGTGTTCGGTGCATACAGGAAACATAAATGTAAAATAGAATAGGAAAACAATATGTAAAATATATAAGAATATTTTAAATAAGGCTGTTTTTTTTATAAAAAGCTGTACAGTTTGTGCAGGAATGTGTAAATGTTCAGAGTATGAAGTATAACAGTATGTACAATGTGCACAGAAGAATGAAGAATGTGCGTAAATGTAACACATTGACATATTAATTCAATTCAAGGCGTACAGGTCTGTGTAGTGTCTATGGGGGGAGGGGTTGAGGGTCTGTTTCAGTGGGGGTCCCGGGCCTTGTTGATGAGGCCAGTTGCAAACGGGAAGAAACTGTTCTTGTGGCAAGAGGTTTTGGCCTTGTTGGACCACAGCCTCCTGCCAGAGGGAAGTGTTTCAAACAGTTTGTGTCCAGGGAAGGAGGGGTCAGCCACCATCTTACCTGCACCCCCCAGGGTCCTGGAGGTGTACAGGCCATGGAGAGATGGCAGATTGCAGCCAATCACCTTCTCAGTGGAGCAAATGACACGTTGCAGCATCGTACCAGATGGTCATGGAGGGGGTGAGGATGGACTCAATGATAGAGGTATAGAAGTGCACCATCATTGTCTCTGGCAGGTTGAACTTCCTCAGCTGCCACAGAAGTATGTCCTCTGCTGGGCTTTCTTGATGATGGGGCTGATGTTCAGCTCCCACTTGAGGTCCTGGGAGATGATTGTTCCCAGGAAGCGGCAGGACTCCACAAAGTCAACTGGGGAGTCACACAGGGAGATAGGGGTGAGTGGGGCTGCATTCTTTCTGAAGTCCACAACCATCTGCAGAGTCTGGTCTGCTGCTTTGTGAGGGTTCTGCCTCTTGCAAAGCCTGTTAACGTCCCTCTCCAGGATTGAAAGAGTCAACACTGTGGTGGGGGAGGAGGAGGGGGGACTCTGAGGTGAGTAGAGGAGAGTAGCATTACATTTCACTACATATATGTATGAAAGTATGTATATGTATGTGACGAATAAACCTCTTGAATCTTGAATCTTGAATCTTGTAAAGAGGTTGTCTCCTCCTGATCTCTGCCACATCATTACACCAGTAATGGTGTAATAGTAATAATAAATAATAATAATAATCATAATAATAACAATAAACAATAACAAATAATGAATTGACAACTAATTATAATTATACATAAGGATATTTAGAGTAACTCACGACATATCTGTTGACTGTGTCAAAGCTGTGACAGAGTCTGCAGGGGCATAGGTAGCATCCAAGCCACCATTAAAGAGATGCCCTCAAAAGGATCCTCGTCATCCTCCTCCTCCAGGTCTGCACAAGGTCTCTTTTTTTAGTGTGAACGTTGTAAACAGCATAGGAGCTGCATAGGGAACAGTGAATGTGCCAACACCACAGTCTTTGCAGTACACAGTAGCCTGGACAGCTGTAACACAATTGTATTTTTATGAAACCCAATAAAACACAACACAAATACCCAGGCACAACTACTAAAGGCTGTAACAGGTAATTGTTAAATTTTATCCAAAGTAGTTGTTATATAGGCTACAAACCTTCACTTCTGACGTGAGGCTGAAGAGTCCTCAAAGACAATAGTGTGACAATTGTGTGTCTCTGTGGTGGTGGGTCGGTCTGGCAGCCAACATCCCTTGTTGCAGGTACCTGTAATGATGTGCTGGCCTGTAGTGTTGGCAGGAAACAGTTAAGAGGTTACACCAACTTAATCTCAAATGAGTAGTTATGGCAACAGTGACAGACAGTGAAAAAATGATACTAAATAATTAATTCAATCAACTCTTGAAGAAGAAAATCATTACACGGAACATTTGACTTTGAGTGTAAGTTATGTTATGACCTACCAAAAGCTTCTAAATACAGAATAAGGTCCCGGTGCAAACAGAGACATTTACCTCGTGAGTCACTAATACTAGTATTACATAACGTGTATACTGTATAATGTGTCTGTGGATCAAAAAGGTCACATTAGCCTCGGCTTGCACACACTGCCCACTGGACACTACAGCTTTATGTTCTGAGCAAGTTATCTGCTGCTCATAAAAGTTACAGTATTTACCATTACAGTTTTTGTGGATCCTGCATCAAGTAACGCCAGGAACTTCCTCGAAAGTTAAACTATACTAAACTAACTATATACTGTATGAGCTCAGCTAATAGCCCAGTGAAAACCTCGTGGTAGTGCTAAATGCTGAGCTAATGCTAAAAGCTAGTGCTAAACGGCAAAAGAAACACACTGTAGCACAACTATTTTTTTAAATACTTACATTTCCCTCGTCTGCAGATTTGTCACTGACTATTGGTATTGCGTCCTCTTTCAGGATACGTTTCTTGGCCATTCCCAAGTTGTTCTGACCTAGGTTGGTATAGCAGTCAGACACAAAGTGGTAAGCATACACGTACAGGTTTTTGCCAACTGTAGCTGGGACGTTGCCATCAAACGTCCCAACTCTTATCCACTCAGCTCTTTTGTCCTGTGAGGTTGGGGGCCCGATGTAGAGATTTGTGCTGGTCCATGGAGCCAACAACAGAGCACTTCCCATGCTTAGCGCTTAGCTTCCACATAATGGTAGCGTGCCTGCAAGAAAAAAAAGGCGCTCATTCCGAAATGTATTTCTCCAGCCCTATGTGGAGTTATTCAAATGGAGGATGGTTCAAATTAGAATGAAGCTGTCAGTGATGTTGATCAGGGCAGCAAAGCTGAACAGCTCGTTTTAGGATGTTTCCTGAAACAGACAGCTTAAAGAAAACTGACTGGGTTGTTTTATTTCCCAGTTTGTGTGTTAGTAGGCCTATTAGAGACCCACATGTGCACAAGCACTAAAAAAGTGAGGCATACTTAATTACTACTTAATACTTAATACATACTTAATACTTAATTTCACACTTATACATACACCACGCTCTTAATGTGATACATATACGTACGCCACATTTTTATAAAACCGTTGCTGTCAGCATACTGGGCATACAACACAGAGTATTTGTATGCCATTGCATCCAAGACAGAGTTAATCTGCAAGTGGAATTCAACCTGCGACAAGAGCACAACTTTTTTGTTATGCATGACCACCGCCAATCCCCCTCTTTGGAGAACAATCTTACCATGTTTTTATCAGTAAACAACTAATCATAATTACTACTCCGAGAGGGAGGGAGAATACCCATGGGTGAGACAAATAAACATGTAATTGACAAAACATAAACATAGAGACATAGAGTCAGAAAACATGTAAGACAAAACATATTTGACAAAACATCATTAAATTGACGAAAATTGGAACAGCATTATGGCATGTGGCCTCTTCCTTTGATAGTTATAGTAACAAAGGAGAGGAAAGGAGAAGAACGTTAGGAGGAGGGTATTCAGGGGTTTGTTCGAAGCAGATGAACCCACAGAAAAACACCCACGCAAGACCCGAGGTGCACAAACCAGTCCCAGAGAACACAAAATGACCCTGCACCCCTGAAGTACACACATGCAACCCATCCTGGTGCCCAGGTATAACACGCACCTGCAAATGCAGAACCCTGGCCGTGGGTGCCAGGCACAGACCACAGGCCCGGAGCCAACAGACCGATATATATACCGCATACAGCCAGATATGCAGCCCCTCCGCCGCCCAGGGCACCCCCCGCACCGTGACCAACACCCACGACGGTGAGCAGACACCCAGGGGCCCTGGAAAGCACCTGGCAGCACTCTCCACAGCCCCACCGGGTTGCAGCAGGCTGGAGACGACCCGGCACAAGGGGCATGCCACAAGACCCGAACATAACCAGCAAGAGGCACACATGGCCGCCCCCAGCCAACCACATCACCACGCCAACCAGCCAGTGCACCACCCACTCCAGAAACCCCAGTGCCTAATGTGTGCTGTTTGTGAAAACAGTTAGGTTGGGTGTGTGAGCAAGTGTGTTTGTTGAGAGAGTGTGGTGCTGATATAGAAAGGTCTTGAAATGTTTTCTCCTATTTTATTTTTTCATGTCAGTAGGCCTCTACTATAGTTGTTTTTAGTCGATAACTGTTTGGTGGTGTATGTCATCTTAGGAAAAATGTTATGTTTCTCCTGTCCGCACAGGGGGCAGGGGGCCGGGGGGTGAGCAGGGAGAGCGGACACTCCTGCAGCAGAGCCAGCTGCCTTGGAGAAGGAGCAGGAGATAGGGGACGTGACCTAAGGGAATAAGTAGCTGAACATGCAGCTCTCATTGACAGCCAGAGATAGGAGAAGGACAAGGACGTGGATGGTTCTGATTCTGACGATATATGCACTTCAGATTCTCAGAGCCTCTATACATTGCAGCAGATAACCTAATTTCTAGATGAAACATTTGGGAAATCAGTCAATGTTAATGATTATTTCCCTGACACTGAACAATTTATAATAACTGTTTCTACAGTACGGTACAGAAAATGATTAACTTAAATGTTCTTGATGAAAATAAACGGTACAGATTGAGAAAGTCTGACCGAGGAAGGGCCTTGCTCAAAAATAGGGAAAATTGATAAAAAATAAATCGTAAATTCTTTGAACCACATTGTTTTCCTACTGCCTCATCATTAGGGGTCCAGCCCTGAAGGGTGGGAGCCCCATTGCTTTTGTTAATGAAAAACTGATGTCAGTAGTCTATGGATCTCATGGATCAGCCGCACTCACAGACAAGATGAATATAATGTGTATTCAGGGCGGTCCCAACATGCCATTGTCCAAGTTTGATCAAGATCGGTCCATTATTGTGGAATACTTTATTAAAAAACTGTATTTTCTACAGTGCCAGATGCGCAAATGACGACACGCGCAGGTCATATGATAGCGGGGCAGTTTCAACATGGGGTTGTTCAAGTTTCATCCAGATCGGTTCAGTATTGTGGATGGAGTTTGTGATCAACAAACTCCAGCCGCTGGTTTTTGGGGGTGTTTTATTTCTTGAAAAAAAACCTGCAGTAATGTAATTGTAATGTAACTGACCAGCTTGTTTGGATGTCATTTATACTGTAGCCATAAGAAGACTGAATTTATGTGAAGAAAGTTCTATTTTGATTCGAAGATTTTAGTTTATTAATTAAAAGGTTTATGAAAGATATTATTATTGTGAAGGGAGTTTTCTGTTGATTGACAATGTGCAATAAAATAATTCTGTTCCCCAAAATGGATGAATAATTGTGATAAATAATCATGATCACAATATTAACTTAAATAATTGTGATTATCATTTTAGCTTTAATCTTGCAGCCCTACTTCAGAATGATATCCGTCATTTGTTGCGGCGTAGGAAACCTGCGCACAGCCTCAAACAGAGAGCTACACTGTAACAGACTGGAACAAATGAACTTCTGCAGTCACAAAACACACTGGAACAGAGAGCCAAAGCACACTTGCCCATTGAACTTTAACAAAGGGCCGACCACCCTGGACCCCATGTGTTTCCTGCCTGCAGCAATATTTTGTTTTTGTTTTTCTGTTTATTTGGGGTTTTTTTTAATGGGTTTTCTGAACCTGTTTTCTTTCTTTCTTTCCGGCTTGCACCTTTTTTAAGATATATAAGAAGTTTTCCTTTACTTTGTCTCTGTTTTGTTTCTTTTTTGTATAATTATTAAGTGTGTATATTGTTCGAGCTACCTTGTAAATAAATGTGTTTTTGAAAATTCAAAAATTCTCTCTCTTTCTAAGGAGTTCCATCCTTCTGTATCTGTTGTGGATCCACTTGCTGTGTGTGTGTGTGTGTGTGTGTGTGTGTGTGTGTGTGTGTGTGTGTGTGTGTGTGTATGTGTGTGTGTGTGTGTGTGTGTGTGTGTGTGTGTGTGTGTAATTCATCATCGGTTAATCATCACTTAGAAGCCAGGTTCTTTAAACCGCACATTTCATACATACCGAAGACACTGTGTTTTCCACTGGATCAAAATAAAACCTTTTCTTCTGTCTGTTCATGTCTTTTTATGTATTGACTCTGCATGTGTGTGTGTGGGATGAATTATTGTGACCTTCTGGTGACTCTGGTGACTGTTAATAACGGTGAACGTTATTAATCTTCTATTTATTCAGGAATGAACTGGGAATTTACACAATGACCCACCCTGAACTACAACTGCAGTCTGCTACTGGTTGACTTTCCCAAAACAATCTTCCATTGATCTCTGTGACTGTACTTGCTGTGTGTGCTAAGAATAATGTTGCACAATACACACGCACACACACACACACACACACACACGCGCACACACACACACACACACACACACACACACACACACACACACACACACACACACACACACACAATACATACACACACACACACACACACACACACACACACACACACACACACACACACACACACACACACACACACACAAGACAGGTAGAGGCAGGTTGTAACTGTAGCACTGTGTCTGTTTGTTCATGCAGGACAGTGCAGCCCTGTGCACAGAAAGCAGGAAATACACAATAAAAGTGCTGAATTATAAGGTGAAAAGCATTACATTTATTCTTAATTTAATGCTTTTTTCTGTTATCTCCCTTTTTTATCTGTTTTTTTTATCTCTCCTAACATAGAGACATGAGTCCTGCTGTGACTCATCTAGAGACACTGATCCCTACTGTTACTCATCTAGAGACGTTGAGTCCTACTGTGATTCATCCAAGATACTGATTCCTACTGTGACTCATCTACGAGACACTGAGTCCTACTGTGACTCATCCAGAGACACAAAGTCTTACTGTGACTCGTCTAGAGATACAGATTCCTACTGTGACTCATCTAGAGACACTGATCCCTACTGTTACTCATCTAGATACGTTGAGTCCTACTGTGATTCATCCAAGATACTGATTCCTACTGTGACTCATCTACGAGACACTGAGTCCTACTGTGACTCATCCAGAGACACAAAGTCTTACTGGGACTCGTCTAGAGATACAGATTCCTACTGTGACTCATCTAGAGACACTGATCCCTACTGTTACTCATCTAGATACGTTGAGTCCTACTGTGATTCATCCAAGATACTGATTCCTACTGTGACTCATCTACGAGACACTGAGTCCTACTGTGACTCATCCAGAGACACAAAGTCTTACTGGGACTCGTCTAGAGATACAGATTCCTACTGTGACTCATCTGGAGACACTGAGCCCTACAGTGACTCATCTGAAGACACCAAGTCATACTGTGACATATCTAGAGACACTGATTCATACTGTACACTCATCTAGATACAATGAGGGGCGAAGTCACAAAGAAATGGATCACGGCCGCTAATAGCACCATCAATTGTGCATCAATTGTGTTTGCTATCTGTGCCGTCTTAGCGTCCAATTCACAAAGTATATTGCGCAAATGATATACCAGCGCAAACCCGCCCATAAGGTTTTGTGCCGAGTTCAATTTTGCACTTCTTTTGTGTGATCACAATGATCCATGTGGTAAAGTAAAAGTAATCTGTGCATAAGCGGGGGAATCTCCATTGGAGAGTCATTACGCATTGACTCTACAATGGAGACTAGGCAATGAATTATCAGTCTTAAATATATATCAAACTTTAAATCATTGTCGAACAGTAATTATTTTGAATTAATTTTATTGAAGTGTTTAATGAAAATGTCAAATTATCAGGAAATCCTACAGGTTGGGGGACGTGGGGTTTTACTTAGTATTTTTAGGTATATGTGCAGTGACTATAAAACATCTAAATAGTATGAGTAAATACAATAAAATGTACTCTGCAGGCTGGACCCCTAATTATGATGATAAATATAGCTGCAGGCAGCAATACACAGGGTCCACAGTATTTGTTTTAGGTATGTGTTACATTTTTTATTTTTTTTTTGTAATGCAGCAAAATTTACTGAACCTACAAACATCATGTATTTATGTCCATGTCATTCCACGAATCAAACTTTCATGACAGTACGTATGAATCATTCCCATTCCCATTTCCATTTAACCAGAAGTCAACCATTGATTTTAAGTTCTCATGAGACATCATTTCTGTTCTGTAAGGTAGATTGGCTCTAAATAACAATTCTTAATTGCTGAGCTCACAGTCCTTATTTTGTTTGTTAGTTGTAAAGTGGAGTAAGATAATTGTTTTATTAAACAGTTGTCCAAAATAGCTGGAATATATAATGAAACAAATATCACAGTATTTATAAAGATCAAGAGTTTGAACTCTTTCAAAACGGTTTCAGATTGTGACTTTGTATCATATAGAATCAGCGTCTAGGTAAGTGAATTTCGTTTCTCTATGTAATCTAGCATGAATATTTAAATCGGCAGCATTTATCTGCTATTTATAAATCAAACTCAGTTTTGAAAATACGTTGCTCAACCTATTTTCAAAACTGAGTCGGGTTTTGCTGCCGTGGGTCACATACAGTATGTATATATATGTGTGTGTGTGTATTTTTATATATGTATGCATGTGTATGTATGTATGTATCTATGTATGTATGTATTTATGTGTGTATGTATGTATCTATGTATGTATGTATGTATTTCTATATATATATATCTTTATATATATATATATAAATATATATTGTAATTCAATATCAATTTGAAAACAACCTACTGCATTGTGTGTGTATTTGTAAGTTATGTGTGTTTTGTCATGTATGTCATTTCTGCTGCAACACTGGAATTTCCCTTTGGGGATTTATGAAGTATTTTTATCAGATCTTTATCTTATTAGACCGTGTCTGTGATATCAGTTGAATTTGGTCGGTTTTTCATTAATTTCTGTTCTGCATGTGGATTTGGATGAAACTTCCACCACAAGATGTTCGTCACATACCAGTTCAAACAAGAAAAAACATATACGTAGCTTCTGCTGTTCTTCTGTTTCAAGATTTTTGGATTTCAAAATTCTGAGAATTTTCCCTGAACAATATCAATAGGCCGGCGGGCTGGACACCTTATAATGTCAAAATATAATTTACTGATCACTGGAAAGTCTGAGCGTGACATCTCTTATAAGCATGCTTCAGTTGCACCAGCCCTCTGAAGACATTCGCACAGTGGAGCCTTTTGCCTTTTTTATGATCTCCTGCGCAGTTCACCAGCTCTCAGCACTCTAACTGCGTGGACGCTATTTGCTTACGAGGCTCATATGCATAGAAAGGGACCAATTTTGCACCAAATGTATGCATAATGAGAAAGAAAGAAATAAGAAATATTAGATGGCAAACCAGGTGTCCATCAAACGATATGGCGGGAGCACGCCAAGCTGAGTTCAAATTAACAACTTCGCTACCGTAATTCCCAAGTTTTTTGCTTCTTTATCAAAAAACAATATTTCGATTTTCTATGCATAGGACGGTTTACTTTACATGATATATAATCAAATTGGCCGGGTGTGCTCGGTCCTCGCTGGGTGTGCTTCTACCTGGCCGGGTGTGCTCGGTGCAGGGTTCACCATGTGGTCTCCTTTGGTGGAGGGCGGACTCCTGGTGTCGCAACGGACTGCCTGGGTACCTGTCCTTTGGTGCTCTCGTTGCTTGTTGCTGGGAGTTGTGGGTGAGGGGGCCGTCTGCTGCCCTCCGTTCTGTTCGTATGAGTGGCGGCTGGGGGCTGACTGGGGACCTGGGCATGGGGGTCCCGCCGGTTGGGCCGGTTGGGCCGTTTGGGCGGGATGTCGGTCTGTCAGCACAGGGTCTGGCTCCAGGCCTGCGGGCTGGGTTCTGCGCCCGCGGCTGCATCTTGTCCCTGCACATGGGGGTGGGTTGTATGTGTGCGTCTCAGGGGTGCGGGGTCTCCTCACGCTCCCTTGGACTGGTTTGTTCTCCTTGGGGCCAGGTGTGGGGGTTGCTCCACCGGCTTCCGGCTTCTTTGGGTGCCAGGGCGTCTTCTGTGGCTGGGGGGATGATCGGTATATTCCTGCAGTTATGGGGTGTCTGTGCGGCTGCGGGGCTCGGGGGTTGTTTCAGAGCCCTTTCCGCCGCTTGGAGGCGCCACGAAATAGCTGCTGACTTTATACACCAGAACCAATTCGGATAAGTCCTGTACACTCACCGGTGGGCACATACTGGTGGTCTCATCACAGATGCGCTCACGCCACTTGCACCTGCTCTGAACACACCCCAGCACCCTGCTGGTTGCATCCCTCTGCTTTTTTCCCCTCATTTATTGCTATAACTATGACAGGAAGAGGCCACATGTCCAATTGCTGTTCCAGTTTTCCTGGGCCTAATTAACTCGGTTTTTTTTAAACATGTTGATGTCCAATGTTTGTGTTTTTCCGTGTATATGTTGTTGTTTGCATCTGTGTTTGTGATATTCCATGTACATGATGTTGTTTGGTTCTATGTTTATTTGTCTCATCCGGGGTGATTCTCCCCCTCTTGGAGTAGTGATTTGTTGTTTATAGACTTTATAGATTTATATATTTATATATTTATATATTAAGAGGGGGATTGTTGGTGGTTCTATTCAACAAAAAAACTGTGGTCTTGTCATCCTACAGGTCGTCCACAGGACAGAGTTATTGCAGCGGTTCTTGAAGATTTGAGTATTAATAAAGAGTTGCATTGAAGGTTGAGAACTTGAACTCCACTTGCAGACTAACTCTGTCCTAGATGCAATTGCATGCAAATACTCCGTGTTGTATGCCCAGCATGCTAACAACACAGGTAAAAAAAAAAAGAAAAAAAAATTAAAATTAAATAATAAAATAAAATAAAAAAGAATAAAATTGGAAGATACTCACAGTAGCTTGCGCGCTGCTCGCTACTCGTTCACTTGCTGTTGCAGATGCTTGACGTCACAATGCGCATGTCCTGAACACAGATGTTTTTTGTATTTTGTTATCCATGATGCACTGCCACATGCATGTTTCCTTAACATTACACATTTGTCAAACAAAACACAGTTCCTGCACATAAACTATTTAACACTGAATGAACACTGAAAATGCAGGCAGAATTATAAACTGTTAAGCTGCCTTCACACATGCACTGCAACTCTGAAATTATACAGACATTGTCCAGAGTTCCGTTGTCCAGAGTGTGAAAGCAGCTTTTTATTAATTTGATTATATTAAGACATACTCATTCCGTTTAAGGCGTAGTGGAGGCCCACCCCTTTGTTGATGAACCCAGTTGCAGAGCGGAGGAAACTGGTCAAGCACAATCTTACCTGCACGCCTCAGGCTCCTCTAGGCATACAGGTCCTGGAAAGATGGCAGATTGCAGCCAATCACCTTCTCAGCTGAGCGAATGACACGCTGCAGTCTGCCCTTGTCCTTGGTGGGACTTGTAATTGCTCATATGGATAGATTCATTAATATATAATTGTAATCATTTTTTTAAATAAATTAATAAAAATGAAAAAGAAAAGAAAAACAGGTCCATAGGACATTATGAAATTAATATGTTGCCTTTTTATGTCTTGAAAAATAATAATAGTGGACTTTAAAAAATGTAATAATGTTTTTTGGGGTTTTTTTGAGAGATTTTCTTATTCATATTTATATTACTTTTTATTATTTATTTATTTATTTTTTTCACTGGAAGTTCTTTTGGCGGACGTTCCCCTCCAGTTATCAAGGGAACTTTTTCCTCTTACAAAGTCCTAAAGAGTACGTTCTCATATGACCGACTGAGAACCATATGGGATCATTTTCTTAACGTCCCAAAAGCCATGAATGAAACGTCCCTATGTGACTAACAGGGAACCATATGGGAACGTTCTCTTAACATCCCAAATGTCCACTTTGTAATGTTGCAATATGACCATAAAATAAACTAAACAGAACATCCCCCTAAAGTTGTATCGGGAACGTTATTATATGACCAACTTATTTGACCCATATTTGAACGTTCTGAACGTCCTCAACGACCCTTTCTCAAACAAACAAAAGGGGACCATAAGGGAACATTCTATTGGAGAATTCTTACTGCGTCGTCTGTGAGGTTAACCTGTTCGCTACAGGAAAACAAACTGAGAGTATTAATGATATTTATTCTGCAGAATAAAGAGAAAGATGCAAAGGCACTTCAAAACAGTGATGCTGATCAGTGTATTTTTACATCTGACGAAACCAGCTTTATATACAGTGAATAGGTTGTGCCTATCCTGAGACTAGCCATGTGATTCGCTGTTGCCTTCAGTGACACCTGAGAAATGTTTTAACAAATAAAAACATCAACACTATCGGTGCCGGGAAAGCATACATTGAGTGTTTACACAAATGGTCCTTTTATAAGCTAGAAAAAACGGAGATAACGACTAAAACAGTTGTGCCATTTGTGGGCAGGAACGTAAGATCTCCTGACGAGGAGGAGCCGAGAGTAATCACCAAACAAAACATATGCCCCTTAGCATTTTGGCATCACTTGGTTATGGTAGATTCAAGATTCAAGAGGTTTATTCGTCACATACATATACATACTTTCATACATATATGCAGTGAATGTCAAGTCCACAATCAGCTCCTTAGTTTTGCTGACGTTCAGGTGGAGGCTGTTGTCCTGGCACCAGAGTGACAGGTCAGCCATCTCTCATTGCAGTCAGTGATCAGGCCCAGGACAACGGTGTCTTCAGCCAACTTGATGATGGTGTTGGAGCTGGACCTGGCCATACAGTCGTGTGTACAGGGAGTACGGTAAGGGGCTGAGGATGCAGCCATGGGGGATTATGTGTTCAGGGTGAGGGAGCTGGACATGTCCTTCTCCACGCTAACCACCTGGGGCCGGGCTGAGAGGAAGTTCAGGATCCAGGCACACAGCGGAGTATTCAGTCTGAGCTCCTTCAGCTTGACAGCCAGTCTGGTGGGTTCCAAGTGGAACAATACAAAAGAAAAATGCAATAATGCTAAGACACCTCAAATTGGCCAAAACTCTCTTCCCACATTTAACTAGAGAATAGTAAAAGACCAATAACAGTTTATCTACGAATACAATACACTAAAGAAAAACCTAAGTTGCACCGTAGGAAAAAAATCCTGTGTGAAGTCATTCTACAATTCTAACTAGAAAATAAAAAACATCATGAACCAGATTATGGAATAAATTAACATGGAGAGATTAAAAAAAAACCTAATGCTATGCAGATTAAGCAAAACATTCATTGTGTGAACATAATGAGTAACACATCCTATAAGTAAAGATAAACATAATTAGACATCATCAAGATCAACATCTTTACATCTCAACCTCTCAATGTCTCAACATCTCCTTCATCATCATAAGGTGGTTTCCAATTATCCAGTGATATGGAGACAACTGTCCCGCCATCACATTTGTAATCATCTTGCAAAGGATAGGTATTACGCACGCTAGACAGCAGCATAGCATCAAACACATCACCACAGGTATCAATATTTCCAAGAGCGTAGAAATCCATGGCCCAGTGCATCTCTTAGCCAGGTAAATGGGTCCCAAGTTGATGTTTTTCCAGTCCTCTGAAAGGTTGGGGACTTTCTTGCAATAAGATGCATGTACCCAGGTTGGTTGTCCTGCCAACTTAACTGCTGCTGCGGTGGTGGGGAGGATTGCCCCAGGAATCTAGCAGAGTTCCGGCTTTTCCCCCAGAAGTCACGCATCACCACCCAGTCACCTGGTCAGAGGTTGTGTAGTGGTCCTTCAAGTAGGATGGGTAGGGTCACTTGACCTGGGCACATAGACTTAAAAACTTGGGTGAGAGACATACATTATGACAACATTGTTTGGTCTAGGTCCACGATTGTAAAAGTGGGGTACGTGGAATAATTCTGTGATTCCCAAACAGTTATGTTGAATGCATGCACCCTAGTGTAACAGAATAATTTTATCACAATTTTAAATATGTAGGGGATAATTTCCATAGAATATTGATTAGGCTACAAAATAACAGACAGTGTCTAAATCATGCAGGGTTTTCAAATGTTCCTCGAATGCATTTCTCGAATGTTGCCTGAACATAATCCCATTTACACGATCCATTAATTAAGATCTAAAATAAATAACTAACTGGACAATCTGATCACAACTGGCTTACATGATATAATTCATGTGTGGCTTTAGTCAACAGAAGACAGAACTAATTGCATTGGTCCCACCATGTGATCATACTTGCATTGCCACCATTACCATGGCAGGCATGAAACTCAATCAAGCTTACCTTCAGTGGGATTCCATTAAGAATAACATGTCAGTTATCACTAAACAATATTTTAACCATGACAAGGCATCAGTTTGATAAGACCATCATGAGGTGTTTGAAAGGAGCATTTGGAATATAAGGCAGAAACTGGTGGTGGAAATGCCTGTTCCTGCATTGTTCTGAACACAATCATAATGTTTACTTAATTCCCTAACTATCCCTCATTTTTGACAAATGGTACTTACCATGTGTCAAACAAGCAAAGCAATGAAAGGCTAGCGGGGGAGATATGGCTCCCCCTGTGGATCATACAGTACCAAGTGGCTCTGGGGCGGGATGCCTGTGAGTAGAGTAAATTAAGGTTAGTGAGGAATATTGTGTCCTCATCTGTGGAGGAAACAACCAGTATTAGACAAGAGCAATATCAGGGATGGCGGCTTCACTGGCTGTATTAGCTCCAACATTTACTATAGAGATGGGGACAAGTATATTAATATAAACAACACAAATAGGAAGATCACAATGGGAGGGTTATGACATCAAAACATTAATCAGATATTCTGTATATCTCAGTTATCAGCTACACCACATCATATCACATTGGCCCTTACATATTCATTCATTCAAAATAAAACAAAAGACAGATTACAACAGATACAAACACAAAACACAACCAGTACAAAATAGACAAACACTGTTTTATACAAAAAATAGAAAACCCTCCTAATATTTGTACTCATGAGTTTAAATCATCGTAGTTGAGCTTCAGTAGCAAGAACTGGGCGGAGTGAAGCCACAATGGCTATCGCTGCCAAGCAGTCATGTGAATCTCTATAAGAGGTAAGAAGAGAAGTTGGAGATGGAGTGGTGCACCACCTCAAAGTGACATGAGCTAAGTGAAAGTTGCACATGCTGGCAATGGAGAGTTGTTGCTGGAGAGAAATTAGCCAATTTGTTCCAGAGCAAGATAAAGGCTACAGCATGTAATCAACCCAATAACCGTGGCACCAAGTTCCTGAGCATAGTATGCAACAAGACGTAATTCATCTCCATAAGAGTGCAACAACACTGCTAACATATACAAATCTCCCTTATCCACAGCAGGTGCAAAAGCTTGTTTGAAAGAGGCCCTGCAAACTCATACTCAGTACATACATCACACAATAGGCCTAGGGTTTGCGAGATGGGTGGGGTGTGAGTTATATGGGTGGGGATTTGACGGGCGGCTGCGATCTTACCCTTCACACTCCCAAAATTTTTATTCCACTCATATTAGCCGAGAACACATACACTCAACAAATCCTACTCCGAAAAACACTCCATCAGACCAGTCTCTGTGGGACAGGAGGGGCGTGAGTGATTCAGGTTCAACTTGCTTGGAGGACTTAACTGCAATTGCCAACAGAACACATTGAGCACTGGGGTTTTCCGGGGTGGCGGGTCGCTGGTAGGTTGGTGTGGGGGTGTGGTTGGCAGGGGTGGTGCTGCGGTGAGTGCTGCCGGGTGCCTTTCAGGGCCCCTGGGGGCCCCTTGCTGTTGTGGGTGTTGGTTGGGGTGCGGGGGCAGCTGTCGGCTGCACGGCTTGGGGGTGCTCAAGGGCTCATATATCTGGCGGTCTGTTGGCGTCGGCTGTGGCTAATACAGGGGATGAGCACAATCGGCTATGTGGATGGGTGCTCGGGGCTTGCAGCCAGGTGGGGTGTCTAGTCGGCTCTAGGGCGGGCGGTTCGAGCGGGGTGTCAGTCTGTCGGGACCTGGGTCCGGGCCTGAGGTCCGTGTCTGGAGCTCGCTGCGCCTGTTCTGCGCCTGCAGCTGTGTCTTGTGCCTGTAAATGGGGGTGGGTTGTATTTGTGTGCCTCAGCCTGGGACTTAGGCTCCCTAGGACTGGGTTATGCACCTCTGGGTCGGCACTGGGGCTTCCAGCTTCTCTGGGGGCCAGGGGGGTCTTATGTGGCTGCAGGGCGGGGTGCACAGGGCTTTCCTGCAGCCGTGGGGTGTCTATATAGCTGCGGGACTAAGTGGTGGCTTTGGGGCACATACAGCTGCTTGGAGGTGCCACAATATAATACCGACTTTATACACCAGAACCAATTGGGATAAATCCTGTACACCCACCAGAGGACACTTCACACACACACACACACACACACACACACACACACACACACACACACACACACACACACACACACACACACACATACACACACGCACACACACAGGCAGTCTCATCAGAGGCGCGCGGACAGCACCGGCACCTGCTTTGAACGCACCCTAGCACCCTCCTGGTTGCATCCCTCTCCTTTTCTTTCTTCATTTACTGCCATAACTATGACAGGAAGAGGCCACCTGGACCTAATTAACTTTGTTTTTCTGTGTACATGTTGTTGTTTGTTTTATTTGTCTCACACGTGGTAATTATCACCCTCTTTGAGTAGTGATTAGTTGTTTATAGACCCAACCGTGGTAAAATAGTTCACCAAAAGAGAGGGATTGGTGGCGGTTCTGTACAACAAAAAAAACTGTGCTCTTGTCACCCTACAGGTCCTCCACATGACAGAGTTATTGCAGCAGTTTTTGACGATTTAAGAATGAATAAAGAGCTGCATTACAGGTTGAGAACTTGAACTCCACTTGCAGACTAACTCTGTCCTTGATGCAATAGCATACAAATACTAAAAAGCAGGCCCTGCAAAACAGTGCAAGGGCTGGAAGAGCAAAAATTAAAACTGGAGGCCCCAGAACAAAAGTAAATGATGGTTTGCACTTTCGACCCTTTGTGCTGTTTAAGATGAATTGTTCAATTGTAACATAAACAATTGCTTTATAATATTTATCTTCATATGTTTTTGAGCTTGATGGGAGGCAGCAGCATTGGGGATGCTGTGAGGATAATCCTCCGGAAACTTGCAACTAAGGTCTGGTCATATGGCAGCCTGAAAGGCAAAAAAGGAAAGCTGCCCTTCCTGGGGACAGCACTCCACCATATTGTGTTATGTAAGATTTTCAAAGCCCCTTCCTCTTACTTATTCAGGCAACTGTTTTGAAGAGCTGGTGATAAACCATATCTGTACACATACACCACTGCAATGTTCCACTTTTTTAAACCTATAAATTAATCACTATTTTACATGGATGAATTACCGAGCATTTTATCAATTAGATTTGATTTATCAAAGATTCGATTTATTGGTAAGACTTCCTAAAATGTTGTCCTTTACATTGTACAGTATATGCTTATTAGAGAATATGACATTTATTGATTTCCTTCGCCATTTCCAAGAGTCACTGAGAAGGAAATCGAGGCATGTGTAGGGAATTCCCTTAAGCATGCACCTCACCGTGTCAAGGTGGTACCAATACCTGTAAGTAGTTTTTTCTCTGAGCAATTAACACTTAAAACTGCACTGCACATTGATGGTAGTCTTAAATTCGTAGTACCTGTTCCCTTATATCAAACAAGCCAATGTAGCTTCACACATTATGGCAACAAAGGAGGACATGCAAAATATTGGTGTAAAAGATTCCTTTTTTTTACTCTTCACTTTTTCCCCTACACCTAAGATGGAAACAGTGACTGAGCGCTCTCTCTCTCTCTTTCTCGCTCTCTCTCGCCACGCCCCTCTCTCTCTCACCCCCCCCCCCCCCCCAGTCCAGCCAAAACTTCTTTCTGAATGAAGACAGCAGCCCTCGGTGACGTGGATCCGGGTGGCAAAGCTGAACGGCTTGTTTCATGACATATTGTCTGAAACAGACAGTTTACAAAGAAGTGAGCTGTCTTATTTTCCAGTTTGTGTGTTAGTAGACCCATTAATGTATGTGCACAAGCACCTAAAAAGTGGGTCTGCATAAAAGGTCCCCTTTAAGTGCTGTTACAACGATATATTCACACTAGTCCATATACATATGGATTTGCAATAAGAACCTCCCCATCGGGTTGTGCAATCCCATCACAATCCACCAACAGATATACATGTCACCTTGACTCTGGACTGTGATTGGCTGCAGTGATTCCACTGATTGGTGGGTTTACAGTGGATCCAGGATCAGATAAATAAGGTAAAGGTGAATATACCGATTTGGAACCAGCTCTGGGAAGCAGATTCACTGTTTCTCTCAAACAAATCACAAAGAGGGGTTCATTGTGGGTTAATTAAAATGGAAAAATGATCGTATATTTGATCGTGCACGAAAATCAATCTAGAGACAGAGGATTCAGTTCAGAGTGCCAGAGGCCGACTGGTTTCCACCAGAAAACAGACCCAATATTCCGTAACAAAGCAGCACACATGATGCAAAGTGGATGAAAACAAGGAACACAACATTGAAAACTGGCACAAATTAACCAGATGGATGGATAAATGGATAGATGAACAGATAGATAGAGAGATGGAGAGATTTGACCCAAAATGTTAGATTTTTTTTAACTTGTTGCACCTTCCCTTGAACTAGTTGTGTTTCTTTCCCACGAGTAGCATAATAAACATTTTGATATAAAATACAAGCATCAAAGGTGTAAAAATAAAAGTCAAACTAGTTATGCACAGTTTGCTACTGTACTAGTGGGAAGGAAACACAACCAGCTCAAGGAAAGGTAGTTAAAATTAAAAACTACTAAAACTAGTTCAAAAATAGAAAACATGTTGTGTCAAAGTCCCAACATGCTGTGAATCAAATCAAATTAGTTGAGAGAAATTCCTTAAACTAGTTACCAAGTAAAGAAAATATATAGGTCTTCTCGGCTAGCTAGCTTTTTTTAGTCCGACTAGTGAGCTAGTAGGGTGTAGTCGGCAGCCATTAGTGAACTAGTTGCCAATGTGCACAGCTGAACATGTTGACTAGTGGACTGTCTCCTTATAAAACAGGTAGGACATGGCAGTAAACTGATATCCAATTGGTTTAGTTTTACAATCGGAACTTCTGAGCCAATATCGGGACCCCTGGCACCGTTCCTTAGTATTATTCCTTATTATCTTATACGATGGGGCTGTCTTGGGACGCCACACATTCCAAGACACCTCAATAGATAGATAGATAGATAGATAGATAGATAGATAGATAGATAGATAGAAAGACCAATAAAAACTGGAAAAACTCCAAAAACTACATGAGCACAAATGACTGAACGAAGGAGGGGTGGAAGTGACTTAGCAGAGGAATATTTTTAACTGCGCTCATCAGCAGACGCAGGTTTCCCTCCGTCACAAAGAGGAACTTGTCTGACGAGGACAATTTCGTGTTTTGCATCCAACTGTAAAACACCCATGACTGTTTTTTACCAGTTAGTGGGTTTTAGCAGGATTTAGCCTACACCCACAGGGTCCATCAACCACCTACCTCAACGTCCCAAAAACAGAGCAGTTATTGTTTGAGTGGAGTGGAGTTCGCGACTGTTCAACAAACCTGATAATCCTGCCTTTAAAGTCTGTTCAGATGACCGGATGGGGGAGAACGAGTCAAATCAGAGTGCTAAATCTGGGGAGGTTTCGGACTTTTTTTTTTGAGTCTGAGTCGAGTCTAGCAGTAGAACTACGCCGGCTACATGGTGAAGCGTCCCAAACACGTTGATGTTGTTGTCGAGAGAGGAGGAATAACAATGATTTAAATATTTCTGAACACACAGTTTGATAATAAGTTTTCTGTCTGAAAAAGCACCAATGCTTTTATTAGTTATTGTGTGAAAAATATAAATAACTTGTGATTTCTGCTCATTACTACTGGTCATGTTTAAATTGTCTGACAATGTGTCCTATGATCTCTGCACTTTAAGTTTAACAAGGTTTTGAAGTTATCTGGTCAAAGTGTTTTTATAGTAGTCTGCCATAAACAACTTTTAATAAAACTGAAATGTGAGCTACAACTGTAATTGTTGAAATTTGTCAGTGGGATGTGTTTGTACTCTGTTACATCACTTATACAGATTACATTTAAGTTTGTTCTTTGTATTTAAAAACAGGTCTTGATCAATAACCAAATCAGACGGCAGCTCAACGTCTCTACAAGTTGTACAAGTTGACTCATATTCAGTACACGAAGGGTTAGACACATTTAAATTGTTTTCTTCACTCTTTCCAAAACCAATTCTATCTAGTTTTATCTCGATTTTCTGTGGAAAAGGCTTGAGTAGCTGCGCACAGTTGGAAAAAAAAACGACCTCAAGCCAGGGGCGGAATTTTGATTTCAAAGGTGTCGGAGGCACAGTTAGTATAGGCACAAATCCTCAAAAGGGCTTTAGTTTTTCAGATACCCCTACCCGAGATAGAAAAAAATGCGACCATGTTTTTTCATGATTTGGATGTCCACTTAATGAATGGTAGTAACAAAAATATTTTATACAGCAAAATACAGAAAAAATTGATGAAATTGATCAATATACCGATTCTCTCCATAGGCAAAAAATTGCAGAATAAAACCAGATGGTGGTGTACCGACTTCATCTCATGTAATTTTTCACCTATCGCTTGGATTTTGTTCCAATTTGCACTAATAGTGCCCTAAAATCTGCTCTACACCTCAAAGCAATATGAATATCAAAAAATGTATTCATCATCGTCATCTACCATCCACCAGGACAACTAGGTGACTTCCTACATGAGACCCTCCTGTCATCAATTCCTAAGCATGAGTGTCCCATGCTCGTCCTCGGAGACATGAACATCCACTTGGACAGTGCGAGCTTGTTTGACTTCCTGTCTTTGGTTCACTCATTCGACCTAAGACAGGTCCCGACTCCACCGACTCACAAGGCTGGCAAAGAGCTTGATCTCATTCTCGCTCGGAGCTGCGGTCAACCAAAGGGTCACCCCTCTTCATCTCTCAGACCAATTCTTCATCCACTTCAATGTCCAGCTACCAGAACAACCCCGTACCTCCCCACCCATGGTTACCATCCGCCTTAATCTCCGCAACCTGTCTTCCACCCACTTCTCCTCTGGGCTCCCCTTTTTCTCTTCCGCCTCACGGCACTTTCTCCTCTCTGCAGGTTAATGATGCCACTGATTCTCTCTGCTCCACTTTGAGCTCATGTCTGGATAGCCTGTGTTCACTATCCACCAGACCTGATCGATCAACCCAGTCGCACCCTTGGCTGACTGACACCCTACGGACAACGCGCGCTGACCTCAGAGCAGCCGAGAGGAAATGGCACAAATCCAAAACAACTTGCAAGCTACCAGACACTGCTGTCCTCCTTGTCTTCCAGCATCACTGCTGCAAAGAAGGCCTTCTTCAACGATAGGATCAACGGTGCCACAGACACACGTAAGTTATTCTCCACCTTCAAGCCTCTGCTTTACCCTCCACCACCTCCTCCAGCTACTAACCTCACTGCTGATTGCCTTGCCTCCTTTTTTACTAACAAAGTGGCAGCCATCAGCAGCCAATTCACAAAACAACTTACTCACAACCTGTCTTCTCCAGCCCTAGGCTCATCGTTCCTTGGTTTTACCCCCCTCGCTGAAAGTGAGGTATCTAAACTACTAACATGTAGCCATCCTACTACCTGTCTGCTCGATCCGATCCCATCTAACCTCCTTCAAGCCATATCACCGACTGTCACCCTGCCAATCACACATATGATTAATTCTTCCCTAACTTCCGGCACTTTCCCCTCTGCTTTCAAAGTGGCTAGGGTTGCACCACTGCTCAAAAAACCTTCACTCGATCCCACTCAAGTAGAAAACTATCGGCCGGTCTCACTCCTCCCATTCCTTTCCAAAACCATAGAGAGGGCGGTCTCTAGACAGGTAACAGAATACCTGTCAAGAAACAACCTTCTTGATACACTTCAATCTGGCTTCAAAAGTGGTCACTCCACCGAAACAGCCCTGTTGTCTGTGACAGAGGCCTTAAAAACTGCTAGAGCTGCTGCCAAATCCTCGGTTCTCATTCTGCTAGACCAGGGGTGCTCACACTCTTTCGGCATGCGAGCTACTTATAAAATGAAGTCAAAATGATCTATCTAATACAAAAATGCAAAACATATATTTATTTATAAATATATTGAGGATTATTTATATCTACAATGTATGTTGATGTACATGGCTAACCGCATCAAATTTTTTTACATTTTTGTATGTACATTTTTTGTCATTACCCGAGTTTACTCTGATGACTTGCACCGAACTGAATCAGCCAGGGATGCATATTCCGGACAGTAGCTGCTGACAGCCAGCCTCAAGCACACTTCCAAATGTTCATCAGTCATGGTGGAAGATGCTGAGGTTGATTCACTCGCATCAAAAATTGCAACACTGTTTCACATGAACTCTTCTGGTCTTCTTCAGCCTTTTCCCACATGAAGATCATTAAGTTCAAGTACCAGTGAATCAACCTCAGCATCTTCCCGAAAAGGATAGCACATGAATGTAGCGACTGACTCGAGCAAAGAAAAGTCTTGAAAGCGTTTTTCAAACTCTGACAGACAATTGTCAATCTGCTCTGTGTAGCATACACTGTCAAGTTGCACACAGGCCTTCCCTTGCATCTCCAGCTCTGACGCCAGGTTCTGGAAGTTTGCCAAATCATGGCGCTGCAGCTTTGAGGCGAGATGTTGCATCTTTCGTTTGAAGGCATTAACTGAGCTGATCATATTGATTACTGTTTTGTCTTTTCCTTGCAGCTCTAGATTAAGGTCATTCAACATGTTTGTCATATCGGTTAAAAATGCCAAGTCTAACAGCCACTGACCGTCATTTAGTTGCGTGTATTCTGCATGCCCAGCTACACGGAAAAAGTCCTTAATCTCCGGACAGAGCTCTCGAAAGCTTTGCAGGAATTTCCCTCGACCAAGCCATCTCACGTCAGTGTGTAGCAACAACTCCAAGTGGTCGCAGTCAGCCTTTTCCAGATGTGCACGAAATAACCGTCTTTGAAGAGATCTGGCGCGAATAGAATAGGCGATCTTCGATGCAACATCCATGATCTCTTTCATGTTGAGCATTTTAGCGCATAACGCTTGTTGGTGGATTATGCAATGGTAATTTAGGAAGTCCGGGAAAACATCGTCCTGCCTGCACTTGGCAATAAATCCATTCAAGCGGCCAACCATTGCGGGTACTCCATCCGTGGTGATAGACACCATTTTGTACACTGGGAGCTGGGTTTTCTTGATAAAGTTTTTGAACGACTGAAATATGTCCTCTCCTCGCGTCTGTTCTTTCATGGGCAGTACTGTTAATAGCTCTTCTTTTGTAGTGATATCACTAAACACCAAACAAATGAAAATGCACATCTGGGCTGTGTCACTCACGTCCGTAGATTCGTCCAACTGTCGTGAGAAACACTCGCAATCTCCGGTGTCCATCCAAAGTTGCTGAGTTAAATCCTCAGCCATGGCTTCACAACGCTATTTCTGCCTTATTTTTAAAGACACAGAACAATGAGTTAGCTGCTTCAACGAATGCCTCTTTTACCATCTCTCCATCTTGGAAGGACTTTGTTTTTTGTGTGAAAAATGACTGCTGTCCGGACAACTGGGATTTTAGTTCCTAAACCTTTCTCTTTCTCAGCTCGCTTTTCAGCGGGAAGTTGGTGTCGTATTTTCCATGAACAATCCAAAAATGCTGCTCCACATTTCCCTTTTTTGGTATTGCGATGGTAGACTGGCAGATGAGACAAACGCACTTCGAAAATGTCATCGTGAAAAAAAAAGTCCTCCTCCCATTCTGTATGAAAGTGATAAGTTTTTGTGTTCTTACTTGGTCCAGTTCCCCCATTCATTTTTATACCCTTTCTTAGGTTTAAGAGAAAAAACCAAGGGCTAAAAATTGGAGGTAACTCGCTGACTAGCTTGTTAGTTTTGCTGCACTTAGCGCCGTTGTTTGTGCATGCGCAGTGACCTAAGTGTCAGAAAAATTCAGATGTCATCTGACTGGCTGCCCTGTATATCAATCAAGTGACGGGATGGATGATAGGCTGACATCAATTTTTTTTATGTCATCAATCTACCAATACTATCGCTGCGATCGACTGGTAGATCGCGATCGACGTATTGAGCACCCCTGTGCTAGACTTATCAGCTGCTTTTGACACTGTCAATCACAGCATACTCCAGAGTATGGAGAGAATGGACAGCATACTGTCCATACTCTCAAGTATGGGCATATCTGGCAGTGCACTTTCCTGGTTTGAATCTTACATTACTGGGCGCTCGTTCAGTGTGACATGGCAAGGCCAGCTGTCTGTGCCTCACAACCTCACCACAGGGGTGCCCCAAGGCTCGGTGCTGGGACCCCTCCTCTTTGCCATATAATCACCTCACTGGGCTCGATCATCCACTGGCATGGCTTTTCATATCACTGCTATGCGGATGATACTTAACTCTATCTGTCCTTCCTGCCTGACGATCCCACTGTCTCGACGCTCTCTCGGATTGTCTCGCTGACATCCACATGGATGAAGGATTATCATCTTCAACTAAACCTGGCGAAAACTGAACTGCTGGTCTTCCCGGCAAAACAAGGTATTTATCACAACATTGATATTCAAATTGACTCTCTATCTCTTGTTCCTACCAAGGCTGCAAGGAATCTAGGTGTCATTATTGATGACCAACTGACATTCTCGGACCATGTTGCCGCCGTCTCCCGGTCCTGCCGCTTCGGACTATTCAACATCCGAAAAGTCCGGCCATACCTGACCCAATATGCCACTCAACTGTTGGTACAAACCTTGGTGATTTCCCATCTCGACTACTGCAACGCTCTCTTAACAGGCTTGCCGGCCTGTGGGGTGAAAACACTGCAGATGATACAGAATGCGGCGGCGCGACTGGTGTTCAACCAGCCAAAGAGGACACACGTCACTCCGCTGCTCATCGAGCTCCACTGGTTACCTGTAGCCGCTCGCATCAAGTTCAAGTCTCTTATGCTTGCCCACCTACTTAAATGCTCTTGTAAAAGCACATGTTACCCCCCGGATACTGCGCTCATCAAATGAGCATCGCCTGGCTCTGCCGGCCGTACAACCACGGCAATCCAGGTTATTCTCATTTGTAGTTCCACGTTGGTGGAACGAGCTGCCAAAAACAACCAGAGCAGGGACCTCCCTCTCTGTCTTTAAGAAGCACTTGAAGACCCAGCTCTTCAGAGAGTACCTCCTCTCCTAACTTAAAATTACTTAGCACTACTTAGCAGTATCTATTGTACACTAATGTCTCTGTTTCAATGTAGCTTGAATGTTATTCTCCCTTGTAAGTCGCTTCGGATAAAAGCGTCTGCTAAATGACTAAATGTAAATGTGAATGTAATTATAAAACTAGAGCCTAGGGGCTTTTAAGTACAAAGTTGTCATTGGCAGAAATTTTCACACGGACATCTTTTTAAAACTGTAAGACTTAAGACTGTGAAAAGTGGAGGGGTCCAATACCACCTTCTGAAAAAGTGCTAGGGACATGTCTCCTGTGTCCACCCACTAAATGATGCCACTGCCTCTCGCCCAAAAATAGAAAAATGCTGCACGGCTGACGTGGCCAGTTGCTGCACATTGATATAATAGCGAGAGAAGTGTGGCTTCCAAACGAGCGGTGAAACACAAACAGAGCGACGCTGATGCTCTATGCCTCTACGAGTGTGTGTGTGTGTGTGTGTGTGTATTTGTGTGTGTGTTGTTGAATTGTCATGGTGGAATCGATCGACTTCAATCGCTTCGACGTGTTGGGGGTGACGCATCTATCGATCGTTCTTTTTTTTAATCTGTTGATCTATTATTCTATCTATTTAATATTCTATCGTATTTTTATCTATCGATCTATCCTGAACTATTTTTCAAATGCCATACCATTGACAGTAGTTGTTTTAATCCAAATATAAAAGGTCTTATTCTCCTAAATGTGGTAATCTGTTAATTGTTTTGTTAAAAACTCACATGTTTTATACTTTATTGAGCTGTCAAAGACTTTACAACTGCCATTCAATGTTTTTTGTGTTCTGCATCTGCTCCTCTATATGTGGTTTTACATTGTTGGTGGTGGGGTCCACCCCAGCTGCGGTGAATTAGCTAAGGCAGAGTAGCGAGTTGTAGGAGTTGGAGTTGAAGTACATTAGAGGGACAGCTCAGCTTGGACAGTTTGGTGGAAAAGTGAGGGAGGCCAGATTGAGATGGTTTGGACCCGTGTGTAGGAGAGATGAGAGTTACATTTGGAGAAGGATGCTGAGGATGGAGCTGCCAGGCAAGAGGAAAAGAGGAAGGCCAAAGAAAAGGTTTATGGATGGACAGGGAGGACATGCAGGCGGTTGGTGTAAGGGAGGAAGATGCGCAGAACAGAAGGTGTTGGAGGCAGATGATCCGCTGTGGCGACCCTTCACGGGAGCAGCCGAAAGAAGAAGAAGAAGAAGAAGAAGAAGAAGAAGAGTAGCAAGTTGTAGTCAGTCAGCTCTCAATGTGAAAGAACATTCACAAAAAAAATAAAAATAAAAAAATATCCACCACCACCTCAAGAGATCAAGAACAGTAGAATGTTTAGTGAGCATTGTGTTTAAGGGTTAGGGTTAGGATTAGGGTTGAATGTATTGAATTATAGATGAAGTGGTTTCTGGGTGTTGTAAGAAAAAAAATATATAAATATATACATATACTATAACTATGACATACTACATGTACCTATACTACTCACCAGGGGTCCTCACTGAGCCACACACATAGGCTCCACTACCTACTGTTCTATATGTAGCATACTGTCCCGCATACTGTGTCACTTTTCAGGGTTTTCGTGATGCCGTATTGCTGCGCCGTACTGTTGTATACTGTGCTGTATTATCCCAAACACTACCTCACTTCATTCACATGCCACTTTAATGCACATATCTGTATATACATAATTGCCTATTCCATATACATAAGCATATTCCCTCTATCTATTCCATTTAATTTCATTTTATTTGATTGTATTTTATTTTATTCTATATATTTTTATTCTATTCAATAAGTATTCAACTTACTGTATTCAGTTTTAGGAGTCAGTTAGTTGGTCTATTAGAAAGCAATTTTTCCTAGGACATATTGTGTGCTACCAACAGGTGCGTTGCATTACATTTCAGTGCATATATGTATGAAAGTATGTATATGTATGTGACGAATAAACCTCTTGAATCTTGAATCTTGAATCTACTATAACTACAACATTACAGATTGAACTAATCCTCGATAGCAAAACTATATGTGTGTATACTACAGTATACATTACATTAATTTATTTATGTACATTACTATCATTCATATTTTGGGTAATTATGAAATACAGTTTCATTGATCAGCCAGAGCCAAAATTAAAACATGTATAAAGAAACTGGGTGTAACTACGCAACCAGTTAGAAACCTGCACTGAAACGGTTAATCTGGCGCACACACAGCGGGGAGTCTGAAACTAGATACTCGGGGGAGGGGAAATAACAAAGGAGGGACCGCCCCGCAAAGGGGGGTGTGTCGCTTGGAACAAAGTGACGAGGAAACAGAGTTTCGGCGGACTCCTGGGTGAAATGTCGGCTAGATGAGACACGCAGCTTAGGACTCACTACGTCGACGTATTAAGTTGTTTTTTTTTTTTGGTAGATTCTCAAACCGTCCAATAAACTCTCCGTAGCTCAAAGTTCCAGTTTCATCGCATCATTCCAGATTTGGAAATTTTGAACAGGACAGTGTTATGGTGTGGAATGTATATTTAGGAAATAGCATAAAAGCCAATCCAACATTCGATTGATAATATGTTTGAATAATACTTGCAGTGAGGTTGGTATCGCCCAGAGTGAGAGAGGTGGCAATTGATCACGCTGTTTAAGGAGTTGGTGTTTTGCTTCAGGGAGAAAGGTTAGGCTGTGTGGCCAGCATATGTGTCTATTTATTTATTTTCCTAATTTGCTATAGTTCGATCTAGCTATGAGTTGAGCTTTCAGTTGTTCTAACTTGATCTCATTAATTTTTTTATTTTTTGTATGTAATATCGTCATGTGTATTGACCATACCATTATAAATAATCTCTTCTTTCTTTTGTGTGGCCTGATGCAGCAGCCATATGATAGGGAAGTCAGATTGGAACAAGAAAGGTGACCCCACACCACCTCTAGCATCTTCAGGTGAGCAGCCAGGGGTGCAACATCCCTTGGATGTTTCGATTGGGGGTCAGGCATTTAGTCTGGGTGTGAGATACCATGGTTGGAAAGGCCCCAGAATGCAGCCTTATTATGAAAATGAGGACATTGAACATTATTTGACAATGTTAGAGAGAATTAGACAGGCATGTCAGTGGCCTCGTGAAGAGTGGGCTTTGCATCTGGCCCCACTTCTGGGAAAACCCAGGCTGCTTACGTCTCTATGGACATTGGTGAAACAATGGAGTATAGCAAAGTGAAGACTGCTGTTTTAAACAAGTTAGTACAGAGACTTACCACATGAGGTTCCGTTCCAGCGTGGTGGTGGAAAACGAGACTCCCAAGGAGCTGCAGAGTTGCCTCAAAGACCAGTGTCACAAGTGAATGACGCCAAAAGAAAAGCCGGAAGAGCAAATTGGAGATACTATTGCCGTGGAACCTTGATCCAGAGCCACGCATGTGGGTTAAGGAGCGTTGGCAGAAGCTTTTCTTGCCACTTACCGCTCCTTAAAGAGATATGCCAGTGCTGGATCCAGTCCAACAAGACCTTCATCTGGTAAAACTTTAGGGTGGGGGGTGGGGGGGGGGGGTAGAACTAGAAATTTGAAGCCAGGTCCCTCAACCCAAGATAGCATCTATAGGACAGAGTTCAGAAACCAAGGTACCTTAGTTTATCACTCCTGTGGTCAAACGGGTCACTTCAAGGCAGATTGCCCAGGTCAGCATGTGAGCAAGGCATACACGTGCTTTGCACCCAAGTCATTTCTCAGTCAGAAAGAGGATGAGGAGCCCGAATGCCCTCATGAGGAAAAGCATACTGTTGGGTGTTTTTTTTGAGGACAGGCCATGGATTGCACTTTTGGATACAGGCAGTAACCGTACCTTGGTTAGAGAAGATTGTTTCCCTGGGGATCTATCATGTTTAGTGCGGGAAAGGTTAAAATATGGTGTGTTAATGGGGATAAGGTAAACAACCCCATAGTTGAGGTACCCATTCTGATTGAAGGCCAAGAGTACTTACTTGATGTGGGGGGTGGTGGAAAAGCTGAAGTCTGAGGAAGAGCTGGAAACATCACTGCATGAAAAAAATCCCTCAAACGGGAGCTTTTTTGATGTGCAGATCTCTTATTTCTACTTTACATGACTTTTTTTTTATCCAGAACCCATCCGATTTGGAATTGGATGTGTGTGTGTGTGTGTCTCTTTTTTTTATTTTTTGGTGCTGGAAAAGCTCCCATACCAGGTGATGTTAGACAGGGACCTCCCAACCCTCAGGGAATTGATAGCCAGTGTAGGGACAGAGGAGGCTCTTTATAGCTTTAGCAAAGGAATGGTTGCAGTCACCAGGTCTGAACATAAGAGACCATTGTCTGAGTTAGCTGGGGGGTTACATGAGTTACCTTTTGCAGATGTGGAGATCGCCAATGTTGTGGGAGCAGGACAAGTTAAGGTGAAGAAGAGCAAGAGGCAGAGAAAGCAGGATAAAGTGAGAGGAACTGGCATTGGTGAGCATGTACCAGAACCTGACAAGTTAATTAGTTCTGTAAGAGTATAATAGTAATTGTTCTGAGTTAATTGTAATCATAAGTAATGTTTCACAGTTGCAAAGAGAAGACCCATCGCTAGAGCACATTTGCAAAATGTGTCTCTGACTCAACAAGAGTGACAGAGAAGCGGGGAAGTGTTTATGATGGAGGCAGATCAGTTGTATCGCCAGAGTAGGGGACCAACTAGTGGTTCCTCAGAGTGTGAGGCCTATTGTCCTTCAGCTAGGCCATGCTATTCCATGGCATGGAATGGTAGGCCATTTAGGGCAAGTGAAAACACTCTCTTGGATTTAATCTGAGTTTTAAACACTTGGGAACTGAAAAGTACGTTTGGATTCCATCCGTGCACCTTCTTTGACTTTGGTTTAGCTATCACACACACACACACAAACACACAAACTTGGATTGACTTCATTCACACGCACGCACGCACGCACGCATGCACACACACACACACACACACACACACACACACACACACACACACACACACACACACACACACACACACACACACAGTCATGTATTTAACCATTCAGCCAAAAACAACATTACCTTGCCATGACCTGGTGTGTGTGTGTGTGTGTGTGTGTGTGTGTGTGTGTGTGTGTGTGTGTGTGTGTGTGTGTGTGTGTGTGTGTGTGTGTGTGTGTGTGTGTGTGTGTGGGCGCATGCACACGCATGTATGAATGCTTGCATAAATGCAACGTCTATCTAAGGCTGTGTGTGTGTGTGTTTAAAACAGCTCTTGTGGGAAAATGGAAATTAGATGTGTGTGAGTAGTAGGGTTATTATTACAAATTCAAATAAAAGCATTCTAAATCACTCCTCTGAAACAAACTGCAGTAAAAAAAAATCAGATTTTAGTTATTTGCTGTCTTTGTATTTTATGACAAAGTGGAGTAGAAGTCTTGTTCATTTTAGCCCAGAAAGCCCATCACAATCGGTCGGACACCACCCACCAATACACCATCCTTGCGGTCCCACTGACACAAGATTGGCCAGTGTCAGTATAGAAAATTAACCAATAGGCCACTGCCCCAGCTTTATGGGCCGGTAGGGGTATCGGCCCCAAGATGCATCGGCCCACTGGGAAAATACCGGGTATGCCAGATTAACAGTCGACCGCTGCTGTTGTGACATTAGATGGCACTGTTGCAGGCCCAGCCCAGAAGTTGTGGTGGCGGGGTGGTGGGGACTGGTTCCCATATCTCGGGAGAGGAGAAGCTCTCGGCCTCTCAACAGGTTCAGGGTTCTCCTACGGCAGCAATGCTTTGGGCTCTGAATGTTCTTGCGGCTGCAGGGCTTCACACACATTGTCAGCGTCTGGTTCCTGCCAGTTACCCCTGGTTCCTTTGGGTTCCTGCAGGTTCCTGCGGGTTCTTCCTGGTTCCTGCAGGTTCCTGCTGATTCCTCTGGCTTCTACCAGGTTCCTGTAGGTTCCGAGGAGGCAGTGCAGTGAAATCCTCCTTACTGTCCTCCGCCCTGTAGAGGGCAGTGTGGCAAACCCCCACCAGCTTGCTCAGCTGACCTGGGTTGGTGGTCAATGTCCCATCAGGCAGATGAGACATTGACCACAGGCCTTCAGCCTCCTCTAGGCCACTGTTTTTTCCAGGTTAAATAAAAACCTTAGTGGTGATATTCAGCTGTAGCACCTCATTCGAGATGAATGAGGCACTCCTGAAATCAACACGCTGGTGAAGAGCAGCGCCAGCGCTGACACCTGCACAAACAGGCTGTTTACTGAGAGGCTGCTCTCCACCACTCGGGCATCGCAGCACTCCTCATTGAAGACCACCACTGCCCCACTAATCCGGGAGGCGAAAGGACAGGTTCTGGGGCCAGACCTCCCGGGCCACAGCCTCCAGAACCTGCCCCAGGCCCAGGTCCAACGGCACCCATACTCTGTGGGCGAGAGACACAGCTGCCATTGGGCTGAAAGCCATTACAGCAAAACCTGATGCCAACAAAAAATAAAACAAACTTAATTCAAAGTTACACAAAAACATACACAAACAACTACTACCAGAATAAACAACAGAACAAAGACAGGAAAACCAGTAAACAAACATCCGACTCCTCAGAGACAGATAGAATATCCTCTCTCGCTCTCTCTCTCTCTCTCTCTCTCTCTCTCTCTATCTCTCCACCTGGACAATAACCATGCATCATCGGAGAGGAGAAGGGAGGAAAGGAAGAATGAGAGGAGGAGAGAAGGAAAGAAGGAGAGAAGGACAGGAGAAGAGGGGGGAAAGGTGAGGAGAGGGTAAGAGAGGAGGCAAGGAAAGGTAAGGAGAGCAGAGGAAAATAAGAGATGTAACTAATTCCATACAGAAAGTGAGTCTGGCTGTTGCCCTCTTTTGGTCAGATGGATAACTACTTTGAGAGAGAGAGAGAGAGAGGGAGAGAGAGAGAGAGAGAGAGAGAGCAAGAGCATGTACTTGATGGAATGTTAATGGCGATTGCTAATTATTACACATATCAAACTCTCTCTCTCTCTCTATCTCTATCTCTATCTTGTGCTTGTACACACATACATACACACACACAGAATGTAGGTGTGTTTGTGTGTGTGTGTGTGTGTGTGTGTGTGTGTGTGTGTGTGTGTGTGTGTGTGTGTGTGTGTGTGTGTGTGTGTGCGTGTGTGCGTGTGTGTGTGTGTAACAAAGCTTTATGTGAAATTAAGCCCTTAATTTGTGAGCGAGCTGATTCTGGAGCTTTTATTTTGAAAGGTTGACGACTCGGACCTGGACTTGGATTTAAAGCAGGGGTTCTCAAACCGTGGATCCTGACCCATGGGAGGGTCGCCAAATGTATTCTGGTGGTTGCCAGAAGATTTTCTGAACATGCACAAAAATAAGGAAAATGTGTTTGTGGCGTGGTTAAACAACAGGTGACGGCACTGGCTTATTCCAGCCACGGCTCATCTGTACCGGGCCAAATCGCTGGCTGCAGAAGCCCACATGGCCCACAGACAGCTGCTCAAATGCCAGGGCAGGGGTGCTGGCACTGTGGGCGACCCGGCCACATGCAGCTGGGCTACTCCATGATGGAGGTCAGGACAGGTGGTGCCGGTCATTGGTCGGCCAGGCCCCTTCCCTGGTTGGAAAGGAAAGGGACCTACAACATACCAGTAAGAGTAGGGGGGTAGACATCATGTCAATCTACACCGGTTTCACCAACTGGGCTGTTAAGGCCCCTCCCCCCAGTCAAAAGACTATTCGAAAGACTCGGTATGGAGGTGCCGTTGTGCAGTATTACGGCCAAAAATGTGGTGCAGACACTGTTTTAGGTCATCCTCCAAGTTGGGATTCTGAAGGAAATCCTGAACAACCAGGGCACTTCTTTCATGTCACATATATTTCGGGAATTTCATGAGCTGTTGGGTGCTCAATTCAGACCAGCACTGTACCACACCTGCCTGGGACAACGAGTGCAGCCGCCTACTTCTGGACCACCAAAAGGCCACCACCCGAGAAGAGATAGAATCGTCTGCCATAGCCCTTCACCAGAAGCTCAACAAGGTATGCAGAGAGAGGTGGACAGAAACAGTGGAGTTGGTAGACTTCACACACTCCAGTCGCAAAGACTGGCAAACCATAAACCAATTGACAGGGTGGATGTTGACGCGCTCCAGGTGCCCAATTACTGCAAATGCCATCGCAGCCCAGCTCCTCAGAAATGGGAGGTTCCCGAATGCAAACAGAAACTTTGCGCACACAACACTGCGAGAAGTGTCTTCCCTCTCCAGAGCAGCCAACGTCGACTCCAACATCTCAGGTGACTTTATGGCACAAGAACTAGCTAGAGTGATCGACAACCTGAAGTCGGGAAAGTCACCAGGGCACAACAACATCCACCCGGAGTTCATTAAACACCAAAGCCTGTCTTCTTCCAGGTGGCTTCTCCTCATGCCTCCGCAGGTGCAAGATCCCAAGGATCTGGCGTAGCGCTACCATCATTGCCCTCCTCCTCCTCCTCCACCTAAAGTCTACAATTAGCTCCTGAGTTTTGCTGACGTTCAGTTCAGGAGGCTGTTGTCCTGGAACCAGAGTGAAGGGTCAGTTGCCTTCTGGTCGTCGTCGTCAGTGATCTGGCCCCGCAGCTTTCCTGGTAAACAGACACTGAGAGTGCGTGGTCGTCACCAGTAATGTTACTCAAATTAGCCGCCGAGCTAGCAGTGTTGTTGCCAGCCTAAGACCGCGCATAAAAGGAGTTCAGTTTGTTGGCTAGGGAGGTGTCCACACTTGTGGCTGGGGAGGGGCTGCTCTTGTAGTTAGTAATAGTCCGCAGCCCCACGTGATACCAGACAAGTGTTTGGTATCTCATTGCTCCATCTGTAGCTCCACTGTGTCACTGTATGTCTGTTTAGCGACATTCACCGTCCTCTGTGTTTGTGGGACGCCGCTTTATAATTGTCCATGTTGTCAGATATAAGACCGTTGTTGTAAGGGGCCGTGCGAGCATTCAGAGCAACGCGGATGGATTTATCGACCCATGTTTTCCAAACTTTCACCGTAGCTTCATCTGTAAACTCGCTGACGTCACTGAAACTTTATTGGAGCATGTCCCAGTTGAAGTCACTCAGAGCGTCCTGAAGCGCAGCCTCTAATTGGTCTGACCACCGCTTTACGTCCCTGGTCACTGCTGTTCCACACACGGTGCAAGGCAGGAAGCCAAAAGTAAACAACAGAAAGCAATCAGATGGCGAAGTGGTTCGACAGAAGTAAGCAAGACGGTTTTGTATCCGTTCTTGTACAGTGTGTAGCAGTGGTCTAAAGTTATTTCTTCCTGGTGGCACACGTGATGTGTTGGTGGAAATTAGGCAGAACTTTTTGAAGGTTTGCCCTGTTAAAGTCCCCAGACATCACCACAGACACGTCTGGATGTTTGTTTTGATGTCCGCACAACAGATCATATTTGTCCGATAGTGCTGTGTTGGTGTCCACTTGTGTGTGGAATATAAACGGCTGTGATGATGACCGTGCTGAATTCCCAGGGGCGGTAGAATGGACGGCATGAGATGGTCAGCTGTTCAGGTTCGGTGAACAGGAACAGGAGAGAGTCTTGATGTTGTTGGGGTTACATTAGCTGCTGTTGATCATGAGGCAGACGCCTCCACCCTTGGATTTCCCCGACTCCCCTGATCTGTCAATGCAGAACACCGAGAAGGACTCGGCTGGACATATGGCCTGGTCCGGCACCAGCGGGTTCAGCCATGTCCCCGTCAGGCAGAGGACGCAACAGTTTCTCGTGTCCCATTGGAATGTAATCCTCGCCCGAAAGTCATCCATCTTTTTTTCCAGGGACTGGATAGTGGCAAGAAGGATACTGGGCAGAGGTGGACAGTAAGGTTTTGTCCTCATTCTGATCCAAATGCTGCCTTGTTTATTGCGGTGCTACCGCCATCGGCGCACTCATGGAACAGTGACTGTATTGTTGTTGCTATTTTCTTTGTCAAGAGTGATCGTGCATAAAATCCGATAAAATGCCCCAAAATTGTTCTTTCAATTTTTATATCCACGAGGGCATCGCGGTCCGAGGAGATCACAGCAGCAAAACCCGTCATCGCGCATTTCTAAAAACACCAGGAGCAGCCAAATAATTTGAAAGTTCCTTTCTTGAAGGAAAATTAGATTTTTCCAGATTCATGTTCCTTTGTGTTTTTTTAATCCCTCAACGTATTTTCAAAACCAAGTTTAATTTATAAATAGTAGAAAAAATTTTAACCGCGGCGTTAAATATTCCCATTAGATTGCATGGGGAAACACAGTTTACTTACCGAGACGCTGAATAGCTCTGAACAACGCAGATCGATCGTTTCCCTTAAAGCGACCAGGTGAAGATCATCCATATTCCATGTGATGTGAAGTCACAATGTGGAACCGTTTTGATGGAGTTCAACCTTTAAATCGTACTACTTTTTCACACACACACGGAGACATCGTTGTGGAGGGGGCGTGAACCAACATATACCATCAAGTAAGAATTGCTGACCTCACTGACGTCACTAGACGAGGATCCGATTTCACTTGTCTGTGAAAACTTTCATTTCCCTGTGTTGTTATGTATTAGGAGAAGTAGGTGGAGGAAGATCTAAATCATATTGCGGACCTTAATCTGACCAGTGCAATAGATCCAATTCAGTTTAAGCAGCGTGTACTGGACATTTTCCACGATGATAGTCAGTTCTCCGACAGCGATGCTGAATCTGATATTATCCCGGACTTGGAGAACATTTCAAACAGCAGATTTCAACCTGAATGTGACAATGAAACGGAATATTTTCAAGAACCACCGGAGGAGACCGACGATACGCCCGTTGATGTTACAATGGAAGAAGTTGATGATGTGATGAAGTCCGTAGAGGTTGGTGACAGATTTCAGATTTCAGATTTAGGGGGGTAAAAGCTAAATAAAAGCTGTTTTAAATTAAAAATAGTTGTGTGTTGTTGAAGCTGTTCAGCACTGTTCGTGATTGGCCCATTCAGGATTATGTGACGTAGCCATGAGTGTTTGTTTGTCCGCCAACCCCATTTGTCATAGTGTCTCGTTTGGAGAAAAATCTGTTTCTTTAAGCTACACTATACAGCACTTCATTACGATGATCATGTGTGTGGAAATTGCAGTGGTCAGTCAGCAAGTACATTAAGTAATTTTGAAGTACTTTTACACAGCAGTAGCAGTATTCAGTGCTCACATCAGATGTTCTCCCACCAGCTTTACACATTCTGTGTGGAACCCACTGTCCATTGCTACAGCAATATGGGCTTAGAATCCAGGTCACGACAATCTTTTCAGTCCTCAATGAGCTTGGAGAACCAGTCGCATTGGAGAAGACGGACAACCTAGATGATGCATGCAGACTGGAACTCCGGCGCAACATTTGCTCTTTCACTCGAACAGCAATTCTTTAACCAAGACACCACCACTCAACCTGAAGACATCTAGCTGTTAGTTAGCTAGTTAGTTAGTAAGCTAGTACACAGACGCCGCCCCATCACTAGGTTTCCAAGGTTACTACGGCGGTAGATGGTTCTCATCCGAGTGCCCTCAGGAATTCTCTGGCTTGGATCACAACACCATAACTCCTTCATCCACCTTTCATGACCTTTAGCCCATAGTTATTGCAGCATGCCTGTGGAGTCATGAATGGTCACGCAAAACAGTCCTCATCCATACAGACAACACTGCCGTGGTCAAAATCAACAACAAAGGGTGTTGCCGTTCCCTGGACATCAGGCAATTCATGCATCACCTCACTTGGATCTCTGTTTCACAAAACTTCTCAAATCTCACATTCTCGGCTTGAATAATTCCATTGCTGACTCTCTTTCTCACTTAATGTTTCAGAAAATCAGGAACTTGGCCACAGACTCCACAGAAGTCCACCCCACTTCGATCCCTCCATTTTCTGCCACAATCTTCAACTGACTCCCCAGCTACTCCTAGACATGTGATCAAGTCCCTCTTATCCAAGTCACAAACAAGTCCCAATAATTTTTCCTTGGATAAGGCAAGTGAAGTCACAGGTTATGTCAAGTAAAGTGAAGTTGAGTCTTCAGTTAAGGCAAGTCAAGTCCCAAGTCAAGTCAATTTTTTCCCCCAAGATACTGCAGTCTTACCTGCAGTCAGTGTGGCCAACTCTTTTCGAATGAAAGTAGCTAGCAGTAGCTCCAAATGTTGCTAAAATGATGTTGCAGATGACATCATGCGCTGATTTGCATATTGATGACATCATAGCGCAATCGTTTGCATAAAACTCAGTGGTTGTGTCACAAGAGATCACCTTAAGCCATGTAAAAGGTAGATAGAGAAATCTTCAGCAAAATAACCATAAACTCACGACAGGGACATTGTATATTTGAAGTTAAAAAAATGCACAAAGGGAGGGAGAAGATCAACCAAACTATTTACATATTTAAAAGATAAATAACCATTTTTACAAGTTGCTGGAACACCCTAATCCAGAGATCCAGAGAGAAAGAGTGAGAGAGAAGCTCAAACCAACTATAAACATCATCTGTAGTACAGAGAGTCAACTATTTATTATGTAAAACCATCTATTAATTTCTGTAAAACAATTTATGAATCAGTATCTATTTGCAATTTTTAAAGAAATGGTGATCAGTGATTGGTAGATGGGCACACTGTCCGGCAGGCATGCACAGCTCAGCTTGTGCAGCTCTCGAGCCATGGCCACACCTACTGACTGCCCAGAGGAGAGGGAGTGACCCCGGCACTGTTGGCAGAAGATCCGCAGCATGATGCATGGGAATGAATTACAATATAATATATTTTAATACATTTCTCGCCTTTTCCCTGATGGTTTGAATAAGTCACCATATGTGTTGCCAGTTGCTTTTAGAAATAAAGTCATTAAGAGGGTCTGAAAAGTCGCTAAATCTAGCGACAAAGTTGCCAAGTTGGTGGCACTGACAGCAGTATCTGGTCTATAAAGAGAAAAGACAAGGTATTAGTACCTGTCAAATAATGTTATTACTGGCCAATCTATCTAACCTGTTCAAAAAGTATGACAATGAACTGAATATGTATTTTAATTATTGATATTCAGTAAAATAAATGTATTCAAACAAAAACCAATTAACTTTATAAAACATTATATGTTTCTTAATTTCTTCTCATTCAAAATAATATTCCCTCCCAATGACTTTTAAACTGTGAAATTCTGACAGCCACACTTCAACATTAAACTTTGTTACATTGTCAGAGCTAATGAGGGACAGAGAGAGGACAGCACGGGAAAGGGAGGCACTGTCCCCCAACACCAGAGGACTCGGCTGGTAGGTGTTTGCCCTCCCCCGGGCCGGCAGAAGAGCAACTGTGCCAGAAAGACCAGGGGCGTCCTGTGGCACCGGTGAGCCTGGCGGTCCCATCTAGGCCACCGGGAAGGGCTGGGGTCCCATCGAACCCCGCGTGGGTCCTTGGGGCGGACGTAGCAGAACCCTGGACATTCTCCTCTGGGGGGGGCCAAGGCGGGCTGGGGTCCAGCGTGGGTCTTGGGGCTGAATAATGCGGACCCCCGGACATTTACTGGGAGGCCGGGACGGGCTGGGGACCTGTGTCCTCTTGTCAGCTCCCGGTCAGCGGTGGCGGGACAGCTGTCGGTTGTGGCATGCTCTGGCACCGCCTCTCCCCTGTGGTGCTCATGTCTCCCGGAGACGACGGTGGTGCTGTGGAAGTGCCTCAGAGCCCCTGCAGGCGGTGCAGGGCTGGGTCGGGTTCAAACCTCCTGGAAGATGGAAACCAGGGCCAGGCTCCGGGAGGTTTACAGCTCACGCTTGTCCTCCAGCCAGCAGATTGGCTCCTGGATGCCTTTCATTGGGCACCCTTCCCATCCCACGTCCCTGTTCAGGTGCCATTTGTGGAAGTCTCTACCCACAGGTACAGGTTCAGGGAAGGAAACAGCATCTTTCTGGCATTGGGGAGCCGACATGGTTATAAACAGGTGCCTTATTCTCTGTAATTAACCATGTCCACATCCCCATGCTACTCAAAGGGCTCCAACGTCAGGAACCTCGACTTTGGTCCAAACACTCGTCGCTCACCGCTGACCTATTACACCGTTGTATACATTTACTTACCCTCCGTTCCGACTTCCTCACACCCCACATAGACCTTGGAATCCATGTTTCTTTCGGCTTTCTTCGATTTCCTCCGATGCTTTGAGTCACCTCATCCTCCTCCTCTTAATACCCTCGTCATCACCCCAGCATTTCCGACATAGCGTCCACACTCATTACTCCTTCGTTTTCACCCTTAGGCGCAGCAAAACCAACCAGACAGACCACACCACTTCCATTTTTTTCCATCTCGATTCCCACCTTCACCCTTTCCTACCCCTCTCAAATTTGATTAAGTATCTACATTCCCTCGATTCCTCCCTCCAATCCCCTCTTAACCTCCAAGATATTTGTATCAAGTCTGCCATCTCACCCAAACTGTACTCCGGCCACTTTCACCGCATCAGCAAACCAGGGTCTGTCAGACCACACTATCCAGATCCTAGGACACTGGTCCTCTCAAGCTTGCCATAGATACATCCACACCAATCTCCAGGATCTCTGACGTGCCCACCCAAGCCTCAGCTGTTATTAGGAGTCTTTTGGGGATCCCGTGGTGTGGCTGAGGCCTGACGCCCTGAAGACTCCTTCCCCCATCTGGAGTTAAGACTCCTGGTGTTCCATCTTTCACCAAGCTCACCATTCATTATTCCTCATCATTCCTCAGCACGCCAAAGCCACTAATTGATCTCATTAATTCCTCTCCTCATCATCGTCATATCTTCATCATCATCATTCACATTTTTGCTTCTCATCTTCAGTAAATCAACTAAATCTATTCGTTGTGGTGTGGTCTCTAACTCGTGAAAGTTGGAATTTCCCCGGCGGGAAAATTAAGCGGCATTGAATGGCAACACCACAACAAACACACACACACACACACACACACACACACACACACACACACACACACACACACACACACACACATGATGGCAGCAGTCTGTGGGACAATGATCCCAGCTGTTCTTGGCTGTCAGGCTGTTTCACGGCTCTTATCTCTGTGCCTTTTAATGTCACTGTACGATAATGTGTCTCCATTCTCCATTCCTCCATTCCAGTCCTCCCCATGCAGTGTGTGTGGTGTGCGTGTGCTTGTGTGCATGTGTGTGTGTGTGTGTGTGCGTGTGTGTGCAGTGTGTGTGCGTGTGTGTGTATGTGTGTGTGTGTGTGTGTGTGTGTGTGTGTGTGTGTGTGTGTGTGTGTGTGTGTGTGCGTGTGTGTGTGTGTGTGTGTGTGTATCGGTCCTGATGTGGTGTTGAGCCTCTGCGCAGCCTGATGATTAACCGACTCGTTTGTCACCGCTTGTTCGCAGATTCCAGGTCACAGATGAAATGTGAAACATAGTGACTGCTAGGCGATCGAATGAGTGATTTATCATCAAAGGAACGACACTCATACAGACAACAAAACACACATTTGATGCAACACACAAACAATGAAGCTTGCAAACCTGTACAGGTGGGTGTCATTTAAGAGAGAAGAGAGGAGAGGAGGAAGAAGAGATAAGGAGGAGAGGAAGGAGGAGTGTAGAGAGGAAGGGAGGAGAGGGCATGAGGAAAGAGGAGAGAGGAGGACAGAGGGGCGAGGGGAAACGCATTTAGAAACCACACTTAACTCTCAGATCAATTATGATTATTATTGGAAAACAATGCCTAGCTCGAGTGATGCACGACTAGAGAAAGGTCAGTGCCTTGTGAACAAATCTCTTAGATGTTGGGATTTATGCACACTTTGCATTCCACCAAAATATATAATTTTGACAGAATAAACAATAATTGTGAGAATTCCATTCAGAACTCAATCTAAACAACTCTGACTTGTTACAAAGACTGAATCAAATGAATGAAGACTCTGAAAAGTGAAGGACTATTTTTACCAATTCACTCATAAAGTGCCGTATCCTACAAAAGAGCCAAACTTTTCATCACCACCCAGCTCCTTACACAATGTGATGACAGCAACACATTTTAGTCAAAGTTACAAACTATAAATAGTCCCAGCACCACTCCCAACTGAGTAGGACACACTCCTGTGTTCACGTCTTTAACCGTCCCACATCCCACAGCCATGTTCTGCAGGTGACGGCGCTGGCCTCTTCTTACCTCAGTGCAGCTGTTCCAGGTCCGCCTAATCAGCCTCATTTGCTGATTGGTTGGACCTGGCTTGGGAAGCTTTCTAATGTGTTTTTTTATCTTGCAGTGTGGATTGCGTGGTGCAGGACACGGAAAGCCTGTGGACCAGACCGCGACCGAGGAGAAACTGATTAATTAATTTGTTTATTTTATGTTTCCGGTTAGATAAGACTCACGCCATGTCGGCTCCACAATGCCAGAAAGACTGTCTCCCTCCCTTAAACCGTACCTGCAGTTTAAATGTACACAAATGGCACCTGAACAGGGATGCGGGAGAGGAAGGGTGCTCAATGAAAGGCGTCCAAGAGCTGATCTGCCGGCTGTGGAAGCGCCTCGCTGAGCTGGAGGACAAGCGTGACTTTCTCCGCTGCCAGCTGGAGCGTGTCATTGCCAGCATGAGCTGTAAACCTCCCGGCCGCTGGCACGGGGTTTCCGTCTCCTGGGAGGTTTGGACATGACCCAGCCCTGCATCCCCTGCAGGGGCCCGGTGCTCAGAGGGGCTTCCACAGCACCACCGCCACCAGCACTCACTGGTGCCACGGGACGCCCCTGGTCTTCTGGCCCGGGGAAGGGCAGACGCCTACCAGACTGTGGAGCTGTGGGACACTGCCTCCCTTTCATGTGCTGTCCTCTGTCTGTCCCCCATTAGCTCCCAGGGTGGCACCGACAGACAGCTGCTCAAAGGCCTGGGGGGGGTTGCTGCTCCTGCAGGAAACCCGACCACGTTCAACAGGACTGCCTCATAATGGAGGTCAGACAGGCAGTTTGGGTCGGTGCTCCTCCAGGGCTGTACCACCTGCGTGAACATAAAGGCAAAGTCATGCAGGCAGAATTGAAGGCCATGTGGGACATGGGGTGATAGAGGAGTCTACAAGCGATGGTGTAGTCCCATCGGTAGGTAGGCTGATAGCTAAGCCCAATGGGTCGGTCCACATCTGTGCAGACCACTGAAAGGTGAACGTGGTGTCGAAATTCCATGCGTATCTGACAGAGATGTGGACTCGAGTCATTGTGACTTGCCCTCGAGTCAAATAGAGTCACTGTTTTTAATGACTTGCAACTTGACTTGACAGAAAATAAATGACTTGAGACTCGACTTGGACTTGGAAGTAAAAGACATGTGACTTGACTGAACCTGAGACATGATGACTCAAATTACTTGTTTGTGTTCACTTTCATTCACTGAAACCTTTACCTAAAACGCGATCGGTAAACAAAAAGGTACTTTGGTAGTTCCCCTCACCTCATGTTGTCGCAGGGTGCCATCGTGCAATTTGACATTTCCTTATCAAACACAAGCTGATGTTTAGAAAGTTGTAAGTTCTAAACAAGTAACTATGTTTTTTTCTCTTCGGTGTTAAGCTCTGTGCACAGTGATTGGTCCGCGTAGCGCCATGCTCCTCCATGTTTGTTTACATTGGCTCCGACGTGCAGATTACGTAAAGCACAGGTGACTCCAAATGACATGACATATTGCCATATAGCAGTTCTGCCACTGACTTGCGACACAGTGATAGAAACAATATAAAAGCCAGACCAAAATCGGTCATTATTTTACTTTTTTGATCACATGAGGATCGGCAGTTATACAGCCGATTTTAAAATAAGTATAATAAACAAAAAAACACTGATTATTTATGCTGTACTTATCTATTTGACACTACTTTTAAGTTACTCCCCAAAATGAGCGCAGAAGTCCAAGTAGGCATGATAAATCCATCCATGTTTGTTTACCTAATTTGTTTTGGAAGTGATGTTTTGGATTCAGTATCATCTATTGATCAAAAAGTTCTTTGCGTGTTTATTTTTATTTATTTATTTGGTTATAAGTTGGATTTTCTCAAGTATAGAAACTTCATAAAAACAAAAATTTTCAAGGATTTTCAAATTGATTAGAACATTCTGCACTTTTTGACGAAAAATCTGTAAATAGATCGATAATCGGTGGGCTTGGACAGCTTACAATATATATCGTCATATCGAAACGTTTAATGTTGTCATGTGTCAATGTTCACATTACAAGTGTGTTACCCGGTATGCGAGGGCACACTTGGCATTGTCACAATTGGATGACTACCCGGTCAGTCAAGCTCCTCGCTACCTGATGTTTTTTCAACGAGAAGCACTCGTTACCCTCCCGCTGGTTCCACACACACAGTATTATCAGATCAGATCATAAAGAAGCCACCACTGTGCCAAGAGTCATCACTTTCGGATTCAGAAATTTCATTCAATCAATTTGCATTTAATCAAATCAATTTGTGCAAATCTGTTCATAACTTTTTGAGATATCCTGCAAACAGGAAGACAGGGGGCGCGATGTCACAAAGTTTTTGTTCTGTCTGTTTAAACTGTTTATAAGCGATGGTGAGGGAATATTTTTTTCATTGTGAAAAAATTAAGAAACATATAAGCTTTTATAAAGTTATTCGTATTTTGTTTGATTACATTTATTTCACTGAATATCAATAATTATAATACAAATTAAATTTATTGTCATACTCTGGTTAGATAGGTCTGCCAATAATATCATTATTAGACAGGTACTAATACCTTGTCTTTTCTCTTTATAAAGACTGGTTACTGCAGGTAAGACCGCAGTATCTTGGGGAAAGAAAAATGACTTCACTTGGGACTTGACCTGACTTGCCGAAGGAAAAATGACTTGGGACTTGGCGGCCGGACTGCTCCACAGCGGGCGGTGGGGGTATGTGACAGGGGGCGTGGTTAAGCCACGGTCTGCGGTTGAAAGCCTCTGGCTTTTTCCCACCTTGGCACGGTTTTACCAGGTCCGCCTAATCAGCCTCATTAGCGCTGATTGGTTGGACCGAGCTGGCGACGCTTTCTCATGTGTTGTTTTGTCTTGCATTGGGGATCGCGTGGTGCTGGACGCAGAAAGCCTGCAGACCAGACCGTGACCGAGGAGAAACCCAGACTGATTAATAAGCTTATTTTATGTTTCCGTTTTGGCCAGTGAGCCTTTCTTTTGATTTATTAATAAAGACTCACACCATGTCGCAGATACATGTAGTGCTGAGGAGTGAGATAGGGCTCAGCTTTGAAGCATTTTGTGTCCTCTCCTAGTTTTAATTTTTCTCTTCTGGTTGTGGTGTGATGGGAGGCCCAGCACAGCTTTTTCTATTCTATTCATTCTTTATTCTCGCTCTCCGTTCAAAATGTCAACAGATGCAGAATGCTCTGCAACCTTCTTTGTGTTTTCTTTCTTTCTATCTATCTATCTATCTATCTATCTATCGTTCGTTCTCTGCGGTGTGATATGGAGACTATTTGTGTCTCTAGTTTCTCTTCTGTTTGAAATGTGATGGGAGGCCCGCGGCCCAGCACAGTTCATGTGCTACTCTTCTTCTCTTTTTTTATTCTCTCAACAGCTGCTTAATGCTCTGCAACCTGTGTTGTGTTTGGAGTGTTTTCCGTCAGCTGATCCTCATCTGATAATCTGCAGCAAGCGAATATTGAAGTTTTAATGTTTGAACACAGTTTTCATTTTTTTCTTTCTTTTTTTCATCCCTTGTTTTCATTCATTGTGTTCATGACATCACTAAACAATGACACGAGTCAATGCAGGAATCCCTGTTTATGGATCCATTGTTCGTTTGTTCGTTCTCTATCTATCTTTCTTTCTTTCTATCTATCTATCTATCTATCTATCTATATCATATTATCATTCTATCATTTTATTGTTATATCGTTCTATCTATCTGTCTATTTATCATTTATCACTATCAGCAACAAGGGGCAGTTTTACATCAAAGAAGAAATTATCTGAGTGGAGACAGTGAAAGACAGGAGAGAGGAAGAGGAGAAGAAAGCGAGAGAGGAGAGTGGAGGAAAGAAAGAAGCGAGGAGTGGAAGAGAGGACAGGGGGAGGATCTAGCTTCTGGCACAAACGACCAAAATAGTTGTTTATAACTTCAAACTCAGACTTTAAGGTCTGTCTGTCTCTCTGTGATAAAGCCTGAGGTGGCAGGTCACACACACGTGCGCACACACACACACACACACACACACACACACACACACACACACACACACACACACACAGTCTGTGTTGGGTTAATATGACCTGTTTTTCATGTTACTAAGCAAACCAAAGTGTGTGTGTGTGTGTGTGTGTGTGTGTGTGTGTGTGTGTGTGTGTGTGTGTGTGTGTGTGTGTGTATGTGTGTGTGTGTGTGTGTGTGATGCGTCTGTGTGTGTGTGTGTGGTGAAGATGTTGGCGTGCATGGCACATTAGACCAGGTCAGTCCTCGGGGCATCCCCTGCTTCTCAGTAGGTTAGCGGTTGTGTTTCCATGGTGATCGCACACAAACACACACACACACACACACACACACACACACACACACACACACACACACACACACACACACACACACAGACACATATACACACACTCACAATAACACTATCTATCTATCTACAGTATACAGAGATTTGTTTTTAGCTGATTTCCAGTTTATTACTGGCAGCACATTAATCCAATATGTTGATGATTTCTTGATCTGCTGATTTATTGTCACCGATACACATGGCCTCCTAAAATACTAAGATCAAGATGGTCACAAAGGGGTTTTTTTCAATGTAAACTCCAGCCGGCACAAAAGAACGTTCAGTATGTGAGTCATATTTATTTTTATAATTTTTTTTCTCCTCCAGGTCACACCCTGGCATAGCCTTTTTGGGCTGTTGTGGTTATTATTGGTTTCCGATTGTGGAATGCGGCAATGCTTGCCCAGCCATTATTACCAATTATAGTAATGATATGACCATGGCTCATGGGAAGAGCTTATCATCATCAGATAGAGTTGATTTGATGCCTAAGTTGAAGGAAAGTTTTGATGCCTTTAAAACAAACTTTTTGCACCTGCTCCATGTTGGGTTTGCTGGATTACTTTAACTATGGATGAGGCAGATGGTTTTCTATTAGCTCTGTTGTTGGAATCTCATGGAGATTAATTACATTTTGTTGCATACTAGGCTCAGAGAACTTGGTGCTGTGGCTAGTGGGTAAAACAATCTACCTACCTATCTACATGCTGTGGCCTCCATCTTGCTACAGAGCAATGCACCTCATTTCTCTCCAAAACAGCTCTCCATCATCAATATGTGATAGTTTCACTTTGCTCATGTAACTTTGAAGTGATGCACCTCGCCTAATCCAGCCACTCTTCTTCCCACCGCGATCTGGATCCACATGACTGCTTGGCAGCGATAGCCATTGTGGCTTCACCTGCCCAGATCTTGCTACTGAAGCGCTGGAAAAAAAATTAACTATGATGATTTAAGTACAACTATGAGGGTGGTATTTGTTTTGTTTGTCTGCCTGTCATCTGTCTTTGTTTTACAACAGTGTTTGTCTATTTTGTACAACCGGTTGTGATTTTGTGTCTCAATCTGTTGAAATCTGTCTTTTGTTTATTTTAATTGTATGAATATGTACAGACCAATGTGATACAGGTGCAGTGCAGCTGACTAATGAGATATACAGAATATCTATTCAATGTTTTGGTGTCAAAACCCTCCCATTCTGATTTCCTATTTGTGTTGCTTACACTAATGTACCTGACCCCATCTCTGTAGGACATGTGGGAGCCGAAGCAGCTGCCAAAGCCGCCGCTGTATCTGTAATTGCTCATGTCTAATAATGGCTGTCTCCTCCAGAGATGAGGACACCGAATTCCTCACTAACCTTGCTTCCCTCTAAAAACAGGCATCCCACACTGAACTATCGGCAAAGCCATTTGGTACTGTATGATCTGCAGGGGAAGCTGTATCTCCCCCACTAGTCTTTCATTGCTTTGCTTGTTTGACATATGGTAAGTACCTAGGTCAAAAAGGAGGGATAGTTAGAGAATTACAAATAGAAGAAATCCCAGGTTTTCTAGTATTTGCAAATTTTGTATAATGTGTTATTTGTGCTCAGAACAATGCAGGAAGAAGTCTTTCTACCTCCAGTTTTTTGCCTTCTATTCCGAGTGCTCTTTTAAAACAGCTTATCATAGTCTTAAAAAGCTGACGCCATCTCATGGTAGAAATATTGTTTTGTGATAAGTGACATGCTTTTCTGTATGGAATCCCAGTGAAGTTAAGCTTGATTGAGTTTCATGCCTACTACTAGTAATGATGATCAAATGATGTGTCCCAGGATGAAGTGCTGACAGGGAGACCAATGCAATTAGATCTGTCTGCTTTTGACAAAAAACACACATGAATTACATCACATAAACCAGTGGTGATCAGATTGTCCAATTAGAGTGCATCACTTTTAGGTTTTACTTATTTTTGTGTATTATTGTGATTACAGGATTATGTTCAGGCAACATTCGAGAAATGCGTTCTAAGAAAATTTGAAAACCCTGCATGATTTACACATTGTCAGTTATTTTGTAGCCTAATCGATATTCTATGAAAACTATCCCCCACCTATTAGAGAATGATAATTATTATTATCACATATTATCAGTTGTATTTACAGTATATGTGATAATAATTATTCTGTTGTGACACTAGGGTGCATTCATTTATTTTGGTACCTAGACTGTAGTCGATTATTTATCATAAATGTTTGGGAATCACAGAATTCTTCCATGTACCCACCTTTTCCAATCGTTGACCTAGACCAAAAAATGTCTCTCACCCAAGTGTTTAAGTCTATGTGCCCAGGTCAAAGCAGCCCTATCCGCCCCACCCGACGGACTACTGCACAACCCCTGACCAGGTGACTTGGTGATGATCCATGATTCCTAGAGTAAAAGCTGGAACTCTGACAGATTCCTGGGACTGTTCCAGGTCCTCGTCACCACCGCAGCAAGAAAATCTTGACCTTCCAGAAGAGCGCACATTACATGACTGAAATTTTAGGATTTTCTGTCTCTTCTTCACACACACATTAGAACTACTGTCTTTGAGGAGCACACATTTAAAGACGGAGAACAATAAAACTGAGTTTTGTAGTATTTCAGCAAAGGATGTATCTTCTCGCAACATTCTTGCGAGATGTAAAAAATATCTTGCAATATTTTTTACACTAAAAAAAACATGGATGCCTTACACTTCACTACTGTGTTGTTTGTCCAGCAAACTTACAGCACGGACATACGCTAATCGGACCCTCCTGAGTCTGCCACAATTCCACAAGTCGCTGCTCTAGTTCAGAGGTCCACACTCGCCCACATGCCGCTTTCTTTGGCTTTGCCATCGTGCAGGCACACAATCTCATTTGCTATTGAGAATTGCCATTACGATTTGAGGCTTTGAGGCGCACACACCAAAGGATTTTGGAAAGTCTCATCCCGATAAAATCAAACATGTTTGATTGAATCGTGACCTGGCCAATTGGGATCGTATAGAGATCTGAGTCTTTCACTCACACACACATTGATGACAGTTACATTTCTAGAGCGCGACTACTGGAACTACACTGGACTACCCCAACTCAGCCCGATCTCAAATCATTGCCAATTGGTCTTTAATGTCATGTAATGTGGCCCTGGCTTTGGTTACACCATAGATTAACGAAGCGCTTTGGTAGACGATTGACGTTCATCACTGTCAATGTAGAGTCACAGTGAAAGCATCATGAACTTGATGCCTACTGTGAGAAGATAAACAGCAGGACCCGATAATAACCCCGGGATTTTGCCAGATTTCGGTCAACCATCCACCACCTTTGTTAACCATGCCATGGGGTCTGGTTGCCCCGTTGTCATATGTGTAACATATGTTGTTCATGTGATAAACCAAAAAAATCTTAATATGCATGGTATTACATTTAGCAGACGCTTTTATCCAAAGCGACTTACAATTATTCAAGCACCGACGGACGCAGCCATCAGGAGTGTCTTGCTCAAGGAAAGTGTCTTGCTCAAGGACACTACAGCATGCTAGCAGGAGGAGCCTGGGATCAAACCAGCACCCTTTAGATTACTAGACGAACAGCTCTACCTCCTGAGCTACGTATTAGATTAGTATTACTATATAGGATCATTATCACTCACAAATTATTTGAAATTCGGTCTTGGTAAGCAACAGCTGATATGGTTGGCAACTTGGCAACCACTTCTGAAAGTGAGTGTCGGGTCCTGAATGGTCTTAAAAACCAGCCTTGTAAGATATAAAAAAAAAATTTTGTAAAAATGAGTGTGATATTCTAACCACTGTGTAAGGAGAGGCCCGTTGATTTACTGGACACTTGGTTACAGAGATAACGGTGTCATATTGCCCCACCATTAGTATAAATCAAGTTTTACAAGTAGCAGAACACTTCAGATCTTCTGCAAAAGTATACAATTATTTATAAAAACCCAATTTTGTCACTGTATAGCACACACATGGTTCATACCATCTGATTTTGTTTGAACCAGTTACACACTGCTGTGCTCAATCTGAGACACAACATAACATTTCTACTTTTCTAATGAAATAGAGTAGCTAGGAAAACTGGTTTGCCTCTTGAATTCAGATAGTGAGAATTCCACAGACATTATGAGGCCAGGCTGGCTCCTATGTGTTGCCTCTCCCAGAGAATCTCAGAGCAACAAACCCTGGTAACAAACCCTGGCTGAGATCACGGTATCAGTTTTCAACTGATTTTCAATCAGGTATCAACACTTCTCTTCATTCCCAAACAATAAAGGTGTCAATTGGGACGCGCATCAGGCAGGGACACGGACCCTCACCCGCAAGACTAAACAAAGGCTGTTTTGTTGTCTCGGCAAAAACCTGGTCAACAGATCCCCTCTCTCTCCCTCTCTCTTTCATGTGGAAGACCAGCATTCTTTCGTTTGATTGAGGATCCGTCAATTGTTATTTTTATTTATATTTAATCTATCACGAATGTCATGTTGAAATGTGTGAGAATGTGTGGATGTCTTTATATTCCTGATGTGTGTGTTTATGAAGACCAGGTTATATAAGGTGTTTCAAATTGCTGACAAGACACAGAATGGACATGCCCCCTACTCACTGGTAAGAGTGGCGGGCTCTCTTTCTCTCATCAGTTCAAGCTCTTTCTGCATTTTCTTTTTAGCTTCTGCTCATTATTTTTCTTTTGGCTTTTTGTTCATTGTTTTCATACTTTGTTTAGCCCAATCATCACCCTAACCCTAACCCAGTTAATAATAACTTGTAAATCGAAGCGAACGGCCGAAGACGTTAATTACAAGTTTATACTTAAAGTCACATCTAAACAGTTCACTCTTCAACGACCAAACCAAAGGATCCAGACGCCCTGGTGGTCCAAAACCAAGACACAACAGTAATGCCACCTCTAAACGCTGACCACAGAAGGGACAAAGGGGGGCCCCGAAACCACCGCTGTCCACACCTCTCCAAACTGCCAACACCGTGTTCCAGTGGGTTTCCTCCGTTGAAACATATCTTGTCCCCGGAAGGAGGCAAGTGACAACGAAAGGGCACCCTGAAGAGCCGAGGACAACTTGTTACAAGTAAAGTTCTGCAGTGGATTCCTCTGTTGCGTCTCCAATTACGGGTTGACATCGGATAGGGTCTTTTAATCTTTAGATTAGAATTTAGAAACTTCTTTTAGTGTCTCGTTTCATCTATCTACCTCAAATCACCCATACATTCCATTTCTGCCTGTGATTATTTTTCAGTTAAAGAATCAATTTTTTTCATCTATTTGTTTTGTTGCTTTTCTATTACCTGCATTCTTTATTTACAGTTGCTTTATTTTGCCTTTTACTGCCAAACATTTCAGATATAAATAAATGTTTCATTTATTCCCAGGGTCCAAGGTTTCCAAGGTTTTCTTGTTTGTGATATTTAGCTTCAAGTAGGTAATGGAGTGCAATAGTGCTTTAGTGAGAAATTCACGCGTAGGTTATGAGACTGATTACTTCATTTTAAATTTCATTAGGTCCCCCAAACTCTTGGTAAACAGGCTACATTATTTTAATAATATATGATGCAGTGAATATTGAGCCCAGAATTGCATCTCTCCTTTTAGCCGCTGGTGTTCATTGCAGAGATTGCGTGGCAGTAAAGTTATCGACAGACTTTAACAGTTATGCCTCCACCTGTGAAATTCATTTAAAAATGGTTTAAATGTCCAGGTAAGAACCAGATGCTGCACTGGCATCCAACGGTTCAAACTAATGCACTCTCTGGCTCCACGGCCAGGTTCTGATCCACAGAGGTCTAAACTCCTCAAAGGATGTTGGAAGGAAAATTATTTATTTATTCTACGTTCACAATGTTTTGTGAGCCAAGTTCTTGAGAGATCTCTGAGAATTGTCAAAGTACGGAAGTAGGCAGCTCAAAACCTCCATAACTTGTTGAACAGGAACAAAGATGGCAGAAAAGCACGGGATCTGTCCCAAAACATTATAAAGCTAACATGGACCCTCAGAAGTGAAGTTGGGTGGTCCCTGCAGTGGTATACTTGAGAAAGACTGAAACACTGCCAGTGATAGTGATGTTGTGGAACAGTGGTGGGGCATTCAAGAGGTTCCTAAACCTACTGCTTGGCCGGTGTGTCCATGATGGGATTTCAACATGGGTCACCGGCTTGGAGATACTGTTTACCTCACCTAACCCTAACCCTATCAACCACCATTAATAGAAGAAGAAGAAGAAGAAACAGTCTTTATTCGTCACGCAACACACCACACTACAACACATGCTTGCACACACACACATGCACATGCTTTGATGGTGGCCGGTGAAATGGATCCTCTGCATTTGACCCATCCTGGCTTGTCCTTCCTCCGGGGGCACAGCCAGGAGCAGTGGGCAGCATACGTGGACGCGCCCGGGGACCAGGTGATAAGTGTCCACCAGACGATGATGGGTGCATGTTTTTGGGGGGGGGTCCTTACTGACGTGAGGTGGAGTAAATAGTGGAGATGTGTCTATACTCTAGTGTTAACTGTGAAACTAGGACCCAAACAGTCATTATTACATTTACATTTACATTTCATTACATTTAGTCATTTAGCAGACGCTTTTATCCAAAGCGATTTACAATTGTTCAAACACCGATGGACGCAGCCATCAGGAGCAATGAGGGGCTAAGTGTCTTGCTCAAGGACACTACAGCATGCTAGCAGGAGGAGCCTGGGATCGAACCAGCAACCTTTAGATGACTAGACCACCAGCTCTACCTCCTGAGATTATTAGACATTCTCTAATAATAGAAATATGCTCAGATTGGATTCCAGAGTCTAAATCAGATCAAATGGGGTCCCTGGACAAATACCTTTCAATTGGAGGATCCTTGATGTGAGAACGGGTTGGGAAGCACTGCACTAAACACTCCTGGACCTGTGATATTTGATGGTCAAAAGAGGTACAAAGGCAGGGAAGCACAGACATGAAAGTGCTACAGGGGACAGTTAATTAACTTTCTAACTTTTAATTCATCTTGACTACTTTTGTAAAAACCTCTTTCTCTGTGGAGATGAACATCTCGTAGTACTGAGCTTCAAGTATCTGTTCCGTCTCTGGGGTCAAAGCTGTTCAGCATGCTCTAACAAAGCACGAAGTGTCTTGGCTCCATTTCATTTTCGACTTTTTGAGTTAATCCCATCTGATAAGTGGGAGTAAGACTCCTCGTCTTGGAGGAAAGACCTTGATTGCAAAATGGAAGACAAGGCATTGATCTTTTCATAAATTTGCTGCGGTGTAACATGCTCCAGATGTGGGAAAAGATTCAGCTGTTGGTGTTTGGCAGCTTGTCTCCATAAAGCTGCTCAACCCGAGAACAGTTACAATAATTACAACCTACTGCTTGATCTAGGTAATTAAATGATCCCTAAACATTTTTGAGGATGTTAAGAGTGTTAATTTTCAAAGCATTTCTTAATGAAGTCCGCAGATGAGGTCATCAATAACGTCACATTTTGCAAACAAACAATAATAAGATAAATATTCATGGTATAAATGACCCAAATTATTATCAGTAAGGTTGAATTGACTTTGATTCTTAGCTGTTAAACTGGAATATAAAATATGGAATTATGATATCATATAGAGAGATAAAGAGCCTGAGGGGCGAATTCAAAGTGAATGAAATGCAGCTGCTTAAAGCACCATGAATTGCGCATCAACTGCTACCGCTATCTGCGCCCTTTTAGCGTCCTATTCACAAAATAAATTGCGCTAATGATATGCTGGTACAAACACGCCCATAAAGTTTTGCTGCTGTGTGTAATTTGCACTTGTTTTGCGTCTGATCGCAATGATCCATGTGGCAAAGTTAATAGTCCGTCTGCCGCCTAGTTCTCATCCCTTGTGTCACTTCTCCTACATGCAAATGCTAACACTAGCTAGTGGCACCATATTGCGATGCCACATAGAAAGTACAATGGAAGACTTGAAGAGATGATGTGGACATGAATAAAATAATCCATTCACGCAAATTATATATTATTTATTATAGTATAATAAATAATAATATAATATAGTTAATATAAGTTAGTAATAAAGTTAATATAGTTTTTTAATCATTTTAAAACTTTTTAAGACATTTACTCAAGTAGTATTCTAATGAGTGGCTTTCACTTTTACCAGAGTAGTGGAACATAGCAGGATCGCCTCTGATAGACTTTCTCCCTCAGAGACCTACAGGAGGAGGTGGGAGCACCTCCTGAGATCATAGGACCTGTAACACCTTTCTACATTCTCAGACAATAAGGATGCCCATTTGTGACGGAACAAAGACCGCAAGAATAACCATTTGACCCTGATTTGTTGTCTCAGCCTAGACTGAGTCAAATAAACCGCTCACCCTTTTCCCCTCCTCTCCTTGCTTCACCCATAACCCTTTTGTCCCCCTTTGATCAAGATGTACCGCCCATGGAGGGCCAATATCAAGACATGTCTGGAAGGGAAAGACCCACCTGGATAATTTGCATCTGCAATCTTTCCTTTGTGTTAAGCCTGAGTCCGAATCAATGTGAACCAATGTCAAATTTGCTAGTAATTGATGTTGCATTATTTCTGCAAATGTTTCTATGACGAATGACCCAACTCTCATCACGATACAACCAAATTTGGCAAAGTTACTAATAATACTGTTTAAATGCATAAACTTTCATGCGGCCAGGTTGCCATTTGGCTGACTGGGAAACTGCGACTACGACCAAGATTACAATTTCCCATTTTGCGTAATAAAATCAGATTAAAGATTTCATGCCTTTTATTATGAATGTTGAAATGAAGTTGTTATAGTTATCGTTGTTATAGTTATAGTTGTTATAGTTGTGCTAGGACAACCTGACACAACACCCAATATCTTTGGTATATAACAAAGTCCAAAAGATCAGTTTGTTTGTCGGGCTCCGGAGCCCCTCTCACTGTTTATGCTACACTTGAGTCTCAGATAAACAATAAACTATTTTGCGTCAGACTCTGCTTGGTTCCAGTGTTCTTTATTTTTTCTTCCTTTTCTTTTTTTTTTTCGAGGCCAAAGCAGATAGAAATGTTGTCCAGAGATCGAGACTTTTTACTCGCCCAGGTCTGGACCTTTTTGGTCACGACACTATCAATCCTTCCATAATAAGTGAAATTCCAAAACAATGGTAGTCTACAATAAAGTTTCATAGTCAAAGCCAGATTTCCTGACATTAACACATAAGATATAATGGCAATACCATAAGATTGGATTATATAACTATTACATTAGTCATATGTCATGTTGAATTGTATAACTTGATTATAAGTAATCTTGAATTGTATTTAGTCATAACATTAATATTAAAATATGTGGTGTGTGGATGGGAAGGTTTGAGCAGCCACATCTGACGCCTGTTGGTCGGGCTAACAAGCGGCAGGTTTAAAAACCCCATCCACACACATACTCAGGGGAGGAACCCTGTCATGACATGTTCCATCTGCTCCTGGCTAATTCCACCTAGCCTCCTCTCTGTAATAAACTGACGTCTACCACGCATTGTCACTTGTGTCTCTGTGCCAGAGCACCCTGGCAGACAGAACTGGCCCAATATATTCTAACCAAAATGTTTGTAATCATATGAAGTCAATGCTACATCATTTTCCATCACAGACACACGGCAAAAAAAGCATTGCCCTATAAATTCAATACATATATATTTCTACAGAAATACTTATGTCCATAATTAATTGCATACCACAGCAAACATGTTTGTGCTATGAAGTTATTGTATTTTTTGTGTTTATTCATGTTCAAGATCCCAATGAGAAGGCGAAAGTCTGAACGCTGGGCCACACCAGAAGCGTCACGTCAGCAACATGAAAGTGTTGCATCATTTGACGATTGGTCAACTTCATCCAGGTCCGTCTTCACTCTGTCTACAGCGCGTTCGTGTAAACAGCATTCTCGAGACTTAAAACTTCAATTTGTGATCTGTTTCACTGGGTAAGTGAATTAAGTGAATCTTTTTTGTCTTTGTTTTAACCTTTTACTTTTCATTTTATTCGCATTTGTTGTAATTAATGAACATAGTTGGATAAGTTAGTGAGTTTACCGTTTATTGTTTATATTTCACACATCAGCTTCTGGCTTGAATCAAATGCGCTTTATCACTGGAATAAGTAAACATCTTTAAATATGACATGTTTTATCACTGGAATGAGTAATAATCTTTAAATACAACGTGTTTTATCACTGGAATGAATAATAATCTTTGAAATCATATCTATAAATACATTGCGGCTATTGTCAGGAGGAAGGCGGTGCCAGTTCTTCTCCGTGGGTCTGAAGGAGGAGGATGCAGGACATTTTCACATTTATTGAGCTGTTTCTGTAATATAGTGTCTTCTGATTATTTTTGTTATCAGTTATTTGTGGTTTAATTTTAAAATTAAGAAAAACATTGCAATTTATATATTCTTGTACATTTGATAAAACATATGAATTGCTTAATAATACCTAAAATACCATTAATAAATTGACAGATTTCTCTACGACAACAATCTATTGCTTGACAAGTCAGTTTGACTAGAGATCACATGTAGTGACTCCAAGTAGCAAAGAGACCGTCCTGCTTCTTGCTGCCAACAGGTACGGTATACCAGACCAATAAAGTTTACAGAAGTACTTCTCAAGTTAGAATTCAAATAACAAGTTTATTCCTAGACATGATATTACTTGTCCTTCTTGAATGCTAATGTTTTCTTTACATATGTGAGGTTTAGTTTGTTGTGGGGAAAATGTATTAGCTTGTCAGTAATCCAATGGATTTGAATTTGAATGGACCTCTATCAGAATCTGCGCTCCACGTTTACACTGCAGTTTTGTGTCAAATTAAGGAGGAAGTTAACTTACAATAGTCTTCATAAATATCAATATGTTCATACAGATAAAATAAAAGGAGCATTGACCTATCTGAAAATACATAACAAATGGTATGAGGATATAGAGTTTAACAATGACTGGAATAAAGCAGATGTAATGGCAACACCGGCAAAGAAATTCTGCTTCAACGATAATGTTGCAGTCTATTTGCACATTATCACTGACAAACAAAAAACCTTTTTTGGACTTTTGTATACAGATTTCTTCTGAAGAATTTCACAATGGTGTAGTCTTCCCCCCAGAAATGCATGACAAATTCGCTAAAGTTGTCAAAGACAAAGTACTAGTACGGTTGCGACAATAAGGAAATGTTCGTGGAGAAAACAGGGAATTGCTAGAGTGCTACGTGTGTGACATGATGACGGTAATGCAGCTCAACCTTTGGGAAGACCAAATTAAACATGGCGAGAAGACTCGCCATCAGGACGACTGTGTGTATCTCACGTACGAATAAAGCGATCATTCTACCAAGATCAGATGTAGACGTCGCAAATAATGAAACAGACATGAAACTCCCAGAGGAGGAACTGTTAGAAATTGTGGAGACAATAACATCTACTAGTTTGACAAATAAACATGTATGCATCAAGTGTGGGGGAAGTCAGGAAAGTTTCAACACTGACACTGAAGACAGCGCTTGTCAAGGTTGCAATAGATTCCAACTCAAGGATGAATACAATTGCAACATTAGTGGCACTCTGGAAATTACAAATTGTGCAGTGCAACCTTACCTGGATGTTACAGTAACTATTACAATGTCTGTCATACACCGTTACCTGGTAGAATACACAATTACCCACTTAATGACAGACATTTCAGCCACCCAACGACAATTTGTTACAGGTGGCTACTTCCGAGTCACCTACACCAACAATATGGTGACTGATATTACAAATGTAGAAAATATTCCATGGAGGACTTGAAGCGACCCACACCTGTTCGCAGCCGGTTTAGTGTTGTCCATTGTCGGTGTGACAGTTCTTCACCCTTGACTCCTCCACCTTGGTCCCAGATGTGGTGATGGAGTCGCGTGGGCTCAGCAGTCACCCACTCTACCGTCTAGGACGAGGCGAGCCATGCCCTTCTTGACTGTCCCTCTGGAGCCACTTGCAGTAACCTCTGTGCCGCCAGGTTGTAGGGCTGACGTGAGACCAGTCTACTAGGGTGCGCTACCGTGGTTGTTGTCTGGTGCAGCAGGTGCTGTTTATGCATCTTGGCCTTTCTTGCCAGTGCATAGCTGGCGGCTTCCCTTCTGATGACAGCAGGGGCGATCCCTGCTAGGACAGGGAGCTGGCTGACCGGCGTGGATTTTAGGCAGCCTGTCACAGTTCGGAGCGGGTTGTTTATTGCCACATCCACCTTCTTTGCGTCTGGACTCCGTCCCCAAACAGGCGCGCAGTACTCTGCTGCAGAGAAGACCAGGGTCTGAGTTGCTATCTGTAGCATCTTGGCGTCGGCTCCCCATATTGTACCAGCGAGTCGACGGATGAGCGCTGCCCGTGATGTTACCTTGGCCTTGACTTCTTCCAGGTATTGATTGAAACCCAGTGTATGGTCTACCTTCACACCTAGGTACTTGGGAGCTTGCTGGAATATTAGTCGCTTGTTGTCGACAAACACGTCCAGTTCTCTTTTTGACTCCTTGTTGTTGAGGTGGAAGTCTGCTGATACCGTCTTGCCTATACTGAGCTAAAGTCGCCACTTCCTCAGGTATGTGGCCAGGGTGCCCATGTCTCGGTTGAGCCCGTCCTCAGTCATAGTCCATGACGGTGTTCGGAGCAAAATAGCCAGGTCGTCTGGAAGGTCGTGGATGTAGATGCTAAATAGCATCTATGCAAGGACTGATCCCTGCAGCACACCGTTTTTTAGTCTTCGCAACCTGCCTTGCTGGCCGTCACTGGTCTTGAGGATGAAGCTGCGGTTTGCCAGAAGCTCCATGATGAAACACACCATGTGCTTCTCAGGGTTCATCTGCAGCAGCTTCAGGGGGAGACCACGATGCCACACTGTGTCATAGGCGGCAGTTAGGTCCAGGAGCACCACTCCAGCTTTCTCGTCGGCTTGGAAGCTGTCCTCGATGTCTTGGGCGAGTAGTGCTACCTGGTCTACCGTTGATTTTCCTTGGCGGAAGCCTGCTTGCCCCTTGGGCAGCTGTGGATCCACCACCGGATTGATCCTGCTATAGATGAGCCTTTCCATGATCTTGAATGGTATGCAGAGGAGCGAGATTGGTCTATTTGACTTTGGGTTGTCAGCGGGCTTGTTCGGCTTTGGGAGAGCAATGATGGTAGCGCGACGCCAGGTCCTTGGGATCTTGCACCTGCGGAGGCATGAGGAGAAGAAGGAGAACAGCCACCTGCTAGATGACAGGCTTTGGTGTTTTATGAACTCCGGGTGGATGTTGTCCTGCCCTGGTGACTTTCCTGATTTCAGGTTGTCGATCACTCGTAGCTAGTTCTTGTGCCGTGAAGTCACCTGAGATGTTGGAGTCGACGTTGGCTGCCCTGGAGAGGGAAGACACTTCTCGCAGTGTTATGCGCACAAAGTTTCTGTCTGCATTTGGGAACCTCCCATTTCTGAGGAGCTGGGCTGCGATGGCATTTGCAGTTATTGGGCAACTGGAGCGCATCGACGTCCTCCCTGTCAGCTGGTCTATGGTTTGCCAGGCTTTGCGACTGGAGCGTATGAAGTCTACCGACTCCACTGTTTCTGTCCACCTCTCTCTGCGTACCTCATCAAGCTTCTGGAGAAGGGCTGTGGCAGACAAATCCATCTCTTCTCGGGTGGTGGCCTTTTGGTGGTCCAGGAGTAGGCGGCTGCACTCATTGTCCCAGCCCGGGATGTACGTCTTGATGAAGCCACAGGGATGTACTATTTTGCCACACCTACAAGGATCTTGCAGTATGCTGCGTACGCCGCATCCACGTCATCAGCGTCCGGGTCCAGGAGGTGAGCAGTTCCTCTCTCTGTCTCGGTGGTGAAGGAGTCGCAGTTGGCCTTACGGAAGTTCCAGCGTTTAACGGGCTTCCCAGCTACTGGCTGCACCAGCGATGGCATTTTGATGACTGACGGTCGGTGGTGGGAGTGTGGAAACCTGTCGATGACTCGTCTCTCTGGCAATGGGTCGCAGCTATGGTACACAGCGAAGGCCAAGTCCAGGTTGGTGTATGAGTTCCAGCGTGCTTCGTGGAAGCTTGGAGGTTCCTTCGATTTGTAGAGCAGTGTAGCCTCTGCGTTGGAAGCCCAGTCGACGAGCACCTTGCCGTCTTGGGTAGTGTAGTTGTAACCCCAATCTGTGTGTTGGCAGTTGAAGTCACCTGCATAGATGGTTGGTGCATGAAACAGCGGAAGCAATGTTGTCATCAGTGCTGTTAGTGGAGGCTTATATACGTTTACCATGGTTGTGTCATCTACCCTTGTGGCCAGCCACTCAATTTTGGAGCCAGGTTTGTGTTGGTTGGCTTGTTGGTGATCAACTGATGTCTGTCTTAACGAAAGTTGCAAGACCATGTTGTTTGCTGTGTATTGAACCAGAGAGAAGGAACCCAGGCAGCTTCAGGTGGTCGTCAGCTGGTCTTGTGCGTCTCTTGGAGGAGCATCACTGATACCTTGCTTGCATTGGCGAGCGTGCGGATGACATCGAGTTTGGCAAGTGTTAGGCCCTTGACATTGAGTTGAAGCACTGATAGTTGTCTGTCGGTATGATGTTGGCGTCATTAATTTCCCAGGTTGTGGGCCTGGTACTTGCAGGGAAGGCCACGTGGAGGCTGAAGTCATCTTCCCAAGTGGAACATATTTACACATTTTGACATGGTATTTCTGATGAATAAAAATCAATTGCTAACTATTTGATGTCACACTTAATATTTGTATCATTAACGAAAGAAAATAATTTAAATAAAACAAACAAACACATTAAAGCAGTAAAGATCCACGGCAAAAATACATCTAATATACAATTTCAAAACAACTCGAGACTCAAGATGTAGAGAGCTCAGCACAGATTTTTATCTGCAATACAATACAATAAAAATATGTGCAATTAATCAATAGAAAAAACAACTTTTATATCAATCTACGTTTTTATTTAAACCATTTAAGTGTGATATTCCAGAGAAAACAGCTTCTACCGGCTCCGTGATAGTGTGGTGTCATTTGAGCACGATTTGAATCTTTGGGTGAAACTAAATGAATTGAATCCTTCCTGAAATTATCCGTTCATCACTTAGATCTCAGTCAGTTGGGAGTGAACGTGATTCGAAATCACGTTCACACACACTCACTTAGTGAGGTGAGTGAGTGAAACTCTCTTTTCGGCCAAAAGTTTGCAAATGACACCACACCATCACAGAGCCGGTAGAAGCTGTTTTCTTACTGAGATATTGTACCGATCAGGGATGATAGTAAGAAAAGCTTTGAGTAAGGTTAGATATTATGCCGATCAGGAAAGATTGAAGGAAATGGCTTTGAGTAAGCTTAAAGATAGTATCGATCTAGAGGATAGTTGAAGAAGCTTTTGTAAAGCTTAAAATAAATGAATATGTATATACCGTATATATATTTATTGGGGTATATATATTTATTGGGGTGTATATATATATATATAAGTAAATGAATAAAATACATATACATGTATTTAAACATGTCTTTAAAAAAAATATATAATAATATGAAGAAATGATGAAAGCCTGGACGAGTACTTGTAAGGCCTTCAAAGTATTCATCAATCAACATAGTGGCCAAAGGCAGCCCCCCGGAGATGTCGATAGCAACAGCTAAAGAATGCTCTTCTTGAATGTCTTCAGCTCAACCGTTTTTATATGAGAGGAACCAACGAGGTCGCGGAAGAGGACGAGGACAAGGAAGACCAGGCAGATGAGAGAATGCACCAGGCAGAGGAGGACCAGGATACAGCAGTGACCGTACATTCATGTGCTACTACTGCAACAAACATAGACATTATGCCCGTTCCTGTCCTAACAGACACAACAGGGACAAAGAAGAAGAGAAGGGCGACTGGAATGAGGACGAAGGGTCTGTTCACGTTATGTGTCATTGGCAAAATTATCGAATTTATCATGGCAATCTATTGGTCCTTCGGTTGCCAAATGTGCTAGCATAACAGATTGGCAGGTGCATCCTGACAGGAGTCAATTTAGCCAAAAAAGTAATGTTTGGTGGTTTCCTTATCAATCCACCATGACAGGTGTATGATCAATCCACCTCCTCCCTGTTGTTATGACAAAAGAAAACGGAACAGGGATTTTTGCTAACTTTAACGCTGAGGAACACCCTGCATTAGAGAGGGTGCCAGAGATACTCTCGGCCAAAACCAAATATGATGTTGGACTAATGAAGTGGCCAACTCCCCTTGTGGTCACACCAAAATCCTCCTACCGACTGCATAAACCACAATATCCGTCGCGACCAGATGCCGTGTTAGGTATAACCCCAGTGTTTGAATCGCTCTTAGAAGCAGGCATTGTTGTACCGTGTCCCTCATCTCCAGGCAATACACCAATACTGCCTGATAAGAAGGCGGATTGAGTCTCGTGGCGTTTTGTTCAGGATTTGCACGCTGTAAATGACGCTGTTCACCGCAGGGCGTCTGTTGTTCCAAATCCCACTACGATTTTGTCTCAAGTCCTGGGTACATCAAAATGTTTCACTGTTATTGACCTTGCAAATGCTGCCTTTAGCATCCCAAAAGACAAGGACTGGCAATCTTGGTTCACCTTCACTTTTCAAGGGAAACATTACACATGGACCCGCATGCCACAAGGATATGCAGAGTCTCTGGCAGTGTTCTCTGCTGCATTAGGTGAAAGTTTAGCTGGTTTCAAATTTATGAATGGCAGCACATTGATCCAATATGTAGATGATTTACTGATCTGCTCGCCTGATGAGGAGCCAAGTATCGCGGATACGCAGGCCCTCCTAAACGAATTAGCATAAAATGGTCCCAAGGTTTCTCAAACTAAACTCCAGCTGGCACAAAAGAACATTCATTATCTGGATCATAATATTTCATCACAGGGTCGCACCCTGGATGACCCAGAGTTGCCTACATTTTGGATATGCCTAAACCAAAGATTAAAAGGCAGGTGATGGCCTTTTTAGGTTGCTGTAGTTATTGTTGCTCTTGGATTGTGGATTATGGGATACTTACCCAGCCATTATTAACAATGGCTCAGCTTTGTTGCTCTTAAACAAGCTCTTGCATCTGTCCCATGTTTGGGTTTGGCAGATATGACGCAGCCTTTCACTTTGACGGTGGATGAGAAGGATGGTTTTATGTCTGTTGTGTTGTTGCAATTCCATGGAGATAAATTATGTCCTGTTGCATATTACTCTCAGGTACTTTGTGCCGTGGCAAGTGGGTTGCCTGCTTGTATGCGTGCGGTGAGTGCTGAACCTATGGCAGTAGCAGCATCTGCCTCTCTTGTAGCCTACCGTCCACTTTCTGTTTAAGTACCACATGCTGTAGTCTTTATCTTGCTATGAAGCAAACGGGCTGATTTCTCTCCGGCAACACTTCTCCATCATCAACATGTGCAACTTTCACTTTGTTACTCCAACTTCTCTTCTTCCCTCTTATGAAGATTCACATGATTGCTTGACAGTGATAGCCCTTGTGGCTTCGCCCCACCCAGATCTTGCTACTGAAGTTCTTGAAAAGTTCAGCTATGATGATTTAAACTCACCAGTACAACAAAAAGGAGGGTTTTCATTTTGTTTGTCTGTCCGTCATCTGTTTTTTTGTATACAACAGTGTCTATCTTTGTACAAACGGTTGTGTTTGTGTTTCTATCTGTTGTAAACTGTCTTTTGTTTTATCTGGTTTCATGAATATGTGCAGGGAATTTTGTGATACAGTGTGGTGTAGCTGATATATGAGACATACAGAACATCTGTTTAATGTTTTGATGTCATAACCCCCCCCATTTTGATCTTTCTATTTGTGTTGTTTACAGTAATGTACTTGACCCCATCTCTATAGGAAGTATTGGAACCAACACAGCCAACAAAGCCACCTTACCTAATATTGCTCTTGTCTAATAATGCTTGTCTCCTCCTCCTCCTCCTTCCTCATGCCTTGCCTACAGGAAGAGGCGTTTCTACCGCCAGTTTTCTTTTATTCCAAGTGCTCTTCTCAAACAACTCATGATGGACTTATCAAGATGACTCCCTGTCATAGTTAAAATATTGTTTGGTGATAATTGACATGTTTTTCTTCATGGAATCCCAGTAAAGCTAAGTGATCACATGGTGTGACGGAGATGTCTCGGCATGAAGTGCTGACCGGGAGACCAATGCAGTCAGGTCTGTCTTCTGTCAACAAAAGCCACATATGAATTACATCACGTAAACCAGTAGTGATCAGATTGTATTTTTTCATATTTAGATTTTACTTTATTAATGGATTTTGTAGATGGGATTATGTTCAGGCAACATTTGAGAAATGTTTTCTAGGAAAATTAAAAATCAACCACCCCAATGATGCGTGCCAGCACTCACGTTCACTGCGTCACAGAGTTTGTTTAACCCTCTAAATCGCGCGTACGAACCAATCTGCCAGGCCGAGCACATCTGGTACCTACACCCTGGTTGCAGGGGGTGTGGACTGAGTGCTCGCTGAAGCGGTGAGGTCCGTGCAAGGGGAGGTGTAACCTAGGTCTACATAGAAAACGTTACCAATTGTTCAGGTCAAATTTGTCCGGTAAAATAAACCTTTTTTGGACACCGGGCCAAGTTTTACGACAGTGGTGTAAAAGTGCAATTACACTCATAAACTGTAGGGGCGCCAAATCCCAAACACTAAAAGTTACATAGTGCTGCCTGAACCAAATTGAGATATTCTGTCAAAAGTGTTCCTTGTATTATTAGGTATCTACCTGCCTTATCGGCAATTACCTTTGTAGTATTTACATTTATGGATGAGAGTCTGACCCCTAACAATACCTTACCATGCCACCTCCTCCTAATCCTAATGCTTTCATTTAATGAAAGGTGAATTTCTTGAAGAAAAGATATTTGGGAATTAATACTTTTTTAACCTCCCCATCACCTGCTTTACCTTTTTTCATTCTTTGCAACCCTCTCCAATTCCAAGAAGTAAACATAATCTTTAATTCACCGGTGAAAGACAATTATAAATATGGGAATTTCTCGCACCAATCGGCAATAATGTACCCAAAGAAAAGATTTAAAAAAAGAAAGAAATAAGCAATATCTCTCAATAAACGAACCTTACCAACCCTGTAGCTCCAGAACTGAGCACCCCCTCCCCTGCTTGTTCACTCCAGTAATGCTGAAAACTACTCCCCACGGAGAGAGGAGCTCCTCTATGGAGGAGCTCCATAGTTTAGCTATGAATTGCAAAAGGCAAGCAATGCCTTTTGCAATTCATAACTAAACTAAGTCTCACTTCGTGCGACATGAATAGCGAACGGAATGATTCTGGCAGTCCCTTCAAAATCATTGCTTCCAACAGCCCGTCACTCTGTGATGGTTGTCTCTGCAGATATAACGTTTTCAGTCATACTTTCATTGCTCGACTTTTGAAGTGAAGTCAGTCCTGTATACAGGCTAATTGCACACAGCTTCCCTTTGCCTGCGCAATAGTCTGTCAGAATCTCTAGCACTTTCCACCGATGTCTGCAGCTTCCCACCTTACCGACAAATTTTTATCATCCAGAAACTGGATTAGCTCTGCATATGCCTCTCCATTTTTTGCCCTCTTCTGCCGGTTCTTCTTCCTCATCATCGGTAGACTCATTTAAAATAGTGTCCTTTAGCTCTTGCAACTGAAGATGACCCAAAAATGTAATCTCCCATAGTTCATGGTTCCTTTCATCTCCGTCTACTCTACTCGGTAAGATTGCGGCGGAATAAACACACGGTGAGGCATCAGTTCTGCTCCGATTGGAACTCACACAGGAAGAGAACTTTATTGATACCCGGTCATTATTATATTAATGCATATCACATGTCAATCTCAGTGCATCTCATTGGCTGTTATCATTGTCCATGTCATAATGACAATTAGGAGGGACCCAACATTCCCGAACTGGGAGCACATTTTTATGTATGTCAACAATGTTTATTGTTATTAATGTTAAATAGGACATTTTCATTAATCTTTAAATGAGACGCTGAATGGGACATTGAGGGTTTTAATATCGATGTCCTCATTCATCTCTTCAAGTCTTTCATTGTAGTTTCTATGCAGTGTCACCCGATTGCACCACTAGCTAGCATTAGCATTATCATGTTAGCGGAATGATACGGTTATCAGTTATCATGATATATGATAACTGAAAGCTTGTTGATGCTATCAACCAATCAGATTGGAGTATTCCACATAGCCACAGTATATTCACTTCAAAACACACTACGTCTTATTTACAACCCAGTGCCCTTCTCTCCAGGATGCACAGGGTTTTCACTTTTTTTACACACTGGAACAAAAGCTTCATTGATGGAGAGAGAAGAGGAGTGATAGAGGGATGGAGAGACTCCTCTTTCCATCCCTCCGTCCTTAGATCTCATGACTGGAGCAGAGGGAGGTCAAAGGTCATGTAACTGAGGGGGGGGGCATCCTCTTAGTCATCATAACAGAGGGGAGGAAGGGAGGGAGAGAGGGAGGTTCACAGATAGTCACTGGTGTTTTTACTACATGAGGAAGAAATCTGTCTCCATCCGTCATCGTCTGGCGAAATCTCCGTTTCACACAAATATGCAGAAAAGTTTTTATCTCCCCCCTGGAAGGTGTTTTTCAAAAGCTTTATTTTCAGTGACCTGAAAGGCCATTTTGGTGTGGAGGGGAGGCAAAAAAGAGAAAATATTACATTTTAAAAAATACCCATATAAGTGTGGACGAGGCCTTAATCTCATCTCAGCCCGCCTAAAAAAAATTATAATAAATAAATAAATAAATAAATAAATAAATAAATAAATAAATAAATAAATAAATAATAGTTATTATTATTATAATTATAATTATAATTCTTCTTCTTCTTCTTCTTCTTCTTCTTCTTCTTCTTCTTCTTCTTCTTCTTCTTCTTCTTCTTCTTCTTCTTCTTCTTCTTCTTCTTCTTCTTATTATTATTATTATTATTATTATTTATTAATTATTAATATTATTATTTTCCAAAATCCTTTTTACCCTTAATCTTTTTACTTTTAACGTTAGATTTTGCAAACTTGTCTGTTAGTGACAGAGGACAAATAAGTACAGGTTCACAGGGTTTTATTTAAACAGTGTAGTGGAACTTTCCATAGCACGCTGAATTTATACTAATGTACCCAAGTGTGAGATAAATTTAATAAATATTGATTACACACCAACTTCTTGTCTTCTTGTCTTCTTGTCTTTGTTTATTTTAACTTTAAGTTTATGAGCATCAAAGACACAGTGCAGTCCCAACAAAGTGCCTCAGTGAGACCACGTTAACTTACGGCATTTATCGCTTTTCCTTCATGAGATGCCCTTGAGTGGCTAGATCGTTTGCTCTTGTTCTGTGGATACAGGCCTTTACTGCTCTTGGTCTTTACTACAGTTTATCTGTTAAAGATTCCTATCGGATGAAGGAGTGTCACACAAGCGGTATCTTCACACAAAAACACAGAATAGTATTTTTCCATTTGTACTTGGTCAAAGGTGCTGTGTGTGTCTTCCTGTAAAGTGGGCAAACGCAAAGGGAGAGTTTTCAGTATTGCTGGCTATTCCAAGACAATATCTATAAATTGCCATCACATTCCCCCCTTTGATCATTCTAATGATAATAAAACACAGTAAACCACATCATCGATATAAAACATTTCATAATATCATAAAGCATCCGTAATTATACATTTCCCTAATCACCATAGTTGCTTCTTTCCTATGCAACACGTTAACAAAAATCACTTCAGTCATTGTTTCATCATCATCGTCACTGGCATATGGATCACCTAGGATCCATGCTGGAACAGGGTATAGGTCAGGGTTGGACAGGTTCAGAGTGGTATGCTCAGGGCAGTATTAATCTGAACCACCACTGAGGTAGTGACTTTTGTCACACAGGCTTTCATGCAGACAACAATAATAGCTTCAAAAATACACACTATACGTTTGACAACAAAGATATAGATAAGATCTTTTAATATTGAGCCACCCCATGATCCAAATATGTTTTGAATTCCATCAAAAGGGTCAGAGCGATGAACCTTATGTGCTTCGATGAGACCAGTCTCTGTGTCATGAGCAAAGTCTTTGCTTCTGCGGCTGTGGTGACAGAGCAGGTAATGTGATGATGGTGTTACCTTGTTGTGGATCAGGAGATTGTTTGTCGTGATACCATAAAAGTGACAGGAGGATGGGGTGGATGAGGTCCATCATCACATGGTCAAATGGGGCGTCAGGAGTTGGAGGCTGGACTTTTGAGCTCTGTGGTTACATCCCACGTCGTTAGTGGCACAAAAAAAGCACTTTACACAGAAATTGGAACAAGAGCAAAAATTGTATCTGCTGTACCATCCTCACTTTTGACACATGGTCTTTCCCATGTGACAACTGAGCATAATGAAGGGAAAACAATTTAGGTAGGCAGGGTTTACCTAATGGACTATACCACACACATTCTCGACGACAGCCATCGGGAATGTTGACTACCGTGCCTTCTCAGCATGCTGGAACTTTACCAGATCAGAGAGGGATAGTGATGGTGTAATTTGTGGACACAGGGGAACAATGTGTGAGTTGGGGCAGCTTTGGCAGGAGTTTCAGTGCTATGGTTGCCGTCAGAGACTGGATCTGAAGCGTTAGTATGTGTGGCACATTTGCAAAGAGCAATTTCAGCAGGGAGCAAAATAACATGCAGGAGGTTATCAACAAACATTCCACTCAGAATGGGAGAACTAACAGATAACCATATCTTCATTACTAAGGGCAACATCCTTCATGTCCACCCATTGGTGGTGAGTTGTTAGATAGCAGCCAAACAGTCATGGAGCTTCACGTCGTTTCCCATTGGTAACAGTGTCGCGGGATTGAGAACAGAGCAGCCTTAGATGGTAACACTGACGCTTCCGGAAGCTTCATTTGGATAACAGATGATCAGATCATCAATGTATTGGACTAGTTTACTGCCGTCAGGGAAAGCTAGTCTAAGTTTTTTGGGGGGCAGTACTGAAGACTGCTAGGGACTCAGTATTGCGGCATTCGCGTCCACGTGTAATGCCTCCCTTTCAAGGTGATTGCAAACAAATACTGGGATTCCTTTTCTACTGTTATGCTGAAAAACACGTTGGCTAAAGGTATGATGGAAAACTACCGGAATAGGTACTACCGGAGTTCTGTGGTGTACAGCATCATTTACCACACGCAAATCAAGTTCAAGTTCAAGTTCAAGTTCAAGCCATTATTTGTCACATACATATCCATACAGTCATACATGTATGCAGTGAAATGTCATGACACCCGGTGATTATGCACAATAAGCTCTGTATGCTCTAAAACCACTAAAAAATACTAAAATGTGTGTAACCGACACAAAACTTGTACAATATGCCAGGACACTCCATCTGGTTGGTTGTGCTGTATGGAGAGGAATGGACACAGTATAACAATGCATCTTTCCAGGAGGCATTAAAACACTGCAGTTATTCCCTTTTCTGCATCAGGTCGAAGGGGTAATATTATGCTCTTATATTAGCTTTTTGGTTGTACAAAGAGAGGTATAGCACCCTTCATAGTAGGCTGGACCCAGATCTACCACAAAGGACATTTCTTGATCGTTAAATGTTAATAGAATTTTGGGCATTTCTTCATATTCTGTAATTAGTGGACAACAGAAAAAACCTTATCAAATTCCTATTGACTAATTCTTTATCTCGTTGTGTAATGTGGGTGTTTCTCTGGGTGTTCATGATGAGTGGTTCATATCTACCTGTTTCTGTTGTGTCCTCAGGCCCAGTGCCGCATCAATCTCCCTCATGCCCAAAACGTCACCCTCTGGTTCGTATCATGACCTTAGTTTTGGTTCTGAGGGCATTCTCAGGCATAATGTACTGGTTTTCCGCTATGGTAACAGTTCCTTTTTTTGTCGTCCACGGCCGGAAGCCCAGCCTCTCCCTCTCCCTCAACCTTGACTGCGGCCGCGGTTCGGCAGTGGGTGATGTATGGCTTGTTGGGCCATCTGCAGCTGCGCTTGTGTCCTTTCAGTCTTCAGTTTCTCATTACGCTTTTTATCTTGTGTCTGCTTCTTTGTATGGATGGTGTGACAGTGGATGGTGTCCAACTGCTCGAGATTATACCTGTTGCATGAGGCTTTCACCAGTTTAGTGATTTCTGGTTTCATGCCCTCCAGGTAACAGGCTTAAATTATTGTTCGTATGCGGAGTCACCAGCGGCTTACTGGATGCCCCCCATGGGGTGTGGGATTCCGCTGTAAATGCATAAAACATCCCCCAGCCTTGCTAAGGTAGGAGCTGCAGGTCTCTCTGTCCTCCTGTCTGCAGTCTTTTACTCGCCCCCAGTTCATGTCTATCACGTAATGGCGTTGATACTGTCCACCAGATGCTGTATGTTGTTTCAGTAAGCTTCGTCATTTGTCTTGGGACGTTCCCACGGGAAGTCCCCCCTCACTTGGAGCCATTTCAGGCCCAAGACCTTTGCCAGCAAAATGTTCAGTTCTGTGATAGTTGGCTTATGTAGTTCAAAAGGCTAAGTTGGCAAAAGGCTGCACCTGCCTTAGTAACAGGATCAAGGGGAGTGTGGCAGCTAATGCAGCAAGTTCAGTCATATTGTATCGTATAAAGACCTGCAGGGTGTCTTGTTGTTGGACACCAGCGACGTCTTGTTGTCCTGCCCTTGGGTTGGGACACCAGGTCATGGGTCCATGGAAGACAGCTGAGTGTAGAGGACTGTGATACCCCATCAGTATCTGATCCAGCAGCCTCCTGGTACGGGCTGAACTCGGGGAGGACAAGTCGTTATCCTCCACCAGCCCCTGTCTGGTTCTGCTAGTTGGGCGGCAGGTCATCTAGGTTTGGCTACAGCGCTGATAGTGGTGGTGGCAGCTGTAGGGATGGCATTGGCGGCTGTTGGATCTGTGCTGGCGGCTGCTCCTGCAGTTGGTGCGGGAGAGCTGGTGCATTGGGCACCGGGGGAGGTTGAGGAGTCGCAAACCGGCCATCAAGGAGATGTTCAAATTTGGGAGACTGGCTGTAGCCATGGTTAGTGGCCATTTAACATCTTTTCCATTCTTTGGTTCACATTTTCTTTCTCTCAACATCATTTCTTCCCTCCCTCTTTTTTCTTGCCTTTCTTTTTACTATTCTTTTTAGCTGTATTGTATGATGCTTCTTTTATTTCTTGATGATATGGACTGTCCCCATGTGGATCCGAGACTGAAACAACGTTTTTCTCCTCATATCTGTATTTCCATAACTTGATCTTTTACTTACTTTGGAAAGTTCCGGTCATTATGATTGAGTCTTTGCCTCAAGTTTCATGAACGAACTGAGGGGCCTCTCTAAAATAGGTGTTTTATATTGAAATTTGTTATTGTTCATTATCAAATCTTATTATTATACACAACAATAGACCACCCAACGAATTAGGTTGCTTCTGAAGGACATTGTACGTTGTGTATCAAATTGACTTGGGGTTTGGCAAAGGGAAAGGGGTTGAATAATTTTGCAAACATCATTCCATTTTTCCCTTTCTTAAAAAATATTTTGTAGTGTAAAACTCATTTTACTAACTAGTAATTCATTAAACAAATTATTGCTGATAATTAAAATATCATATACAGAAAAATATAAATGTATTAATTGTTATCCAGTGAAATTAGTGATTTAGCAGAGGGTTGAACACTTTTGCAAGGCACTATACACATGTCACATTGTCATTAGGGGCTAATAGAGGTAGAGACGGGGCAGAGTAGAAGTAGAGGTATAGTAGAGGTATAGTAGAAAAGAGGGAGAGTAGGGTATAGTAGAATAGAGTTGGTGTGGAGGGGAGCAGAATATATGTAGAGTCACAGTAGAGGTAGGGTATAGGTAGGGTAGAGATATAGTAGAATAGAGGCAGAGGTAGAGTAGAATAGAGGTAGAGGTACAGTAGAAGAGAGGTGGGGGTGTAGTAGAATAAACGGCGCATAGGGGCATAGTAGAAGAGAGGTAGAGTAGAGGTATAGTAGAGTAGAACACAGTAGAGGTAGAGTAGAATAGAGGTAGAGTAGAGGTAGAGTAGAGGTAGAGTAGAATAGAGTTAGAGCAAGGGAAAGTAGAAGAGAGTTAGAGCAGTATGTATTTACCACAGTTGTAGTGTTTTCGTTTAATAAATGTATTTTATTAAATCTTCCAACATCCACCAATCACCATTGAGATATCTAAAATCTTTTGTTCTATCACGCAATCTATCCTACACTCTTCTATTTTTATTCTCTATCTCTCATCCTAACTTGACTCCAACCCCTCTCTCTCTTAGTTTAGGGTTAGTAACCCTAACCCTAAAAAATTATGAGATCGTTATTTCTCTTAAAGGAATAATTTGACATTTGAATGAGTCACCCTTCCATAAAATGAACCTTGGTATATATCTGAAAGTATGAAGTCCACCACACTCCATCCATCCATCATTTCATTTGATGTCATTCATTTCTCTCTCCCCTCCTCCACATCCTGCCTAAAAAGATTGACGTGGGAATATATGAAAAGATACAGAGTTCAACGAAACTAACAGAGATGAAAAGATAGATGGACGCTGTACAAATGTGTGGACAAGCTGGAGAAAATGGAGAGGAGGCTTATTCGGTGAGAGAGGTCGAACACCATTAGTGCGGACAACAGTCCAGTCAAGCCGCAATCCCTCCAAATCGCCCAAACACACACAAATAAAATCATTCTTCTTTTTCTTCTTCTTCTTCTCAAAGATGTCATTTAAAAACACAAATCCAGCTGTTAACTAGTGGAATAGGAACCATCTAGAACAATAGACCATTGTTTAAAAACAAACAGTAAAACAGTTAAATACACAGACATAGCAAAAACTTAAAATAATTCTTCAACATAAAACTTACAGCTTGAAACAAATTAATTTAAAAAAAAGTTTGATTTCCCAAAACAAGTGAACATAAAACTCGGAACAACTCCCCTCGTTTCCAACAGGAGGCGCTGTTACTTACACCAGCTTAAAGGATAGTTTCGCAGTTTCTTCGGCAGTTATAAGTTCTCGAAAGAGAACTTAATTTTTTGTAAAAAAAAAATATTTTTTTTTACCTTTTTATGGCCCGTGAAGAGGGCTCACTAAAATAAAGTGCTAAACAGCGTGAAACTTACAGTTTTTGACTTTTTACGAATCTCAAAACTGTTATAATGTGAGATGTTTGTTGCTCAATTATCTTTGAGAGAAACAGAAACTTTTTTCTTTATTAATCATCTGATTTAGTTTAAACAAAATCAGAACAAATTCAAAGCGGCATGTTCAGCATTTCACGCTGTGTTTAACTTCTCAATATTGAGACTCCACCCAAATCTGAATCATCCAGCAGGAACCAGGAAGTAGAGCGTTTGTCGCCCCCAGCAACAAGGAAGACAAATCTGTCAGTGTTAAAACTACCACCAGAGTTGATTTACATCCAAAAACAGGGAAACAGAAATTTCCAGCTAGAATCTATATAGAAGGAGATTCATAATGTGCATATACTGTATACATACTGTATATATTTTTTTTCTTAAATATATAGGAATCCTTTGTAAATACCGTTATGTGAATCCTCTAACTCTGATTTATAAATCATTTCAAGTTTAATCATCCAATAATTACCTTTTTAATTTATTTACCTTTTACATTATTATTTATTAATATGTTATTTACACTCCTGACAATTGCATCAAATCAGTTTCTGTACTGTCTGTAGGGGGTTCTGGTCCAAGTTCTGTTCCAAACTCAAGTTCACATCAACCCCATAACTCCTAAAGTACCAGGACGTGCTCTGACTCCGCCCTAAATATGGATGATGCACCCAGATATCCCATAACACATTGCAGCAGCGATGCTATGACTGAGGGAAACCAGGGAGTTTGAGGACCTTTCCAGAACTTTCCAGTCTGTTCTTCCAGGACTTGATGGTGTGGATGAACGTCGCAGTCTGCTCCATCTCACAGTCTGAGCGGTGGGGCCATAGAGGCCACACCCCCCCCACCTCCCAGCCAATGGAAGCTGCCGTTACTGGCAGACTCTCCGAACCTGTCGACCAGTTTCTGTCCTATTTCCCCTGCCGGCCACACGACATTGACGGGAGACCGGGTGAGACGAAGCCCAACCTCCTCTTCCTCTGTCTCCGCCTCCAAGATGGCGGTCAGGGGCGTGGCAGGAAGTCGGCAGCGAGCGGCGAAACGCCTTCTGGCGGAGCAGGGGGGCGTGGCCGAGCGTGAGGAGAGTGGGAGGAGGACGAGGAAGGAGAGGTCCAGCATCAGAGCGCCGCTCGGTTTCCGTGGGGACGGCAGGGATGCGGGGACAGGAAGGGATGTCGCCCCCTGGGGGCCGGAGGGGGCGGTGCCGAGCCGCTGGACGGCCGACAGACGAGAGGAGTGATCAGAGCGACTGCCTCTCCTCAGGAGGAGAGCTTTGAAACCCTGAGTGCTGCGAGAGGAAGAGGAGGAGGGGGAGGGAGAGGAGGAATAGGAGGAGAGGCTCTGTCGTTCATCTGAAACTCTTCTTCCTCCAAGCATCCTCCTCTTCGACCTGAGACACAGAGAGAGAGATGGAGAGATGGACAGACAGACAGACAGACAGACAGACAGACAAATAGAGACAGACAGGTAAAAGAGGATAAAAGGACAGAGTTAAATGTTTTATTCTGATATTCTGTTCCAAATGTTGTTCAAACTGTTTCATCTCAAAACAGAATGTCCTTCATTTTAGGTAAGGCACTTGTCTCTCACAGAGGCCAAAAGATTAAACATTTCAATGGAGAAAAAATAAACCTTTTCAAACAGTTTTTTTACTGTTAGTTTGACACTGAACCTCTGATTTGAAAAACCAGTCACTAAAAAGAAATCGTACCTATGGATGTTTCTGACCCACTTTTACCAAATCTAGATGTTTAGAATTATGGAGGGGCTGCAGATGATGCCTGATTACCTGGAGAGTACCTTAGTAGAAACTATTGTAGATAATAACAATGAAAACAGAAAAAGAAAATGGCAATATGCAATAATAAATATTAACATATAGTAAATAAAATAGGATATAATACTATATTAGTACAACACGTATACAATCAACCTCACAATTAACAATAAAAAAATAAACCCACCCTAAACAACAAACCAGAAAAATTAACCTCGAAATAAGTTAAATAAAACTGTGGGAAATATGCAATAAATGTAATGATAACCAATTAATATAAATCTTAGAAATCTAAAACTGACCAGATCAAACTAGATAAGAGATCAAATCAGATGTTTGGAAATGGTTGCTGATTTCCTCCTGAAGAGGCTTCTAGGACCATCTAGGCTGGAGACTACTGGGACGGCTGGCTCCTGACCAGTTCGGGGCGTTTTCCATCACAAGGTAACTCCACTATCACTACCCACAATGCTACATGCTATGGGTCACGACACTCAGGAACCAATTGCAGCGTTACCTGCCGACACATCATGCCCTTCCTTCCCATACTGCACTGCTGCAGGGAATGATGGTGAGACGAGGAGAAGGAAAAGGTCAGAAAGAAGGTCAATGCTGTGTGTGCGTGTGTGTGTGTGTGTGTGCGTGTGTGTGTGTGTACCTGTGTATGACAGCAAACAGGTCTTCAGTGCTTCTGGGTTGATGGGAAACAAACATTTGATCGGCTGAAACATGAATGAACGCATCGTCTGGAGAGAGAGAGAGAGAGAGAGAGAGAGAGAGAGAGAGAGAGAGAGAGAGAGAGAGATCAAATACAATTATGTAACACTGACCATTGTGTTGGAGACAGCCTCACAGCTATGGGACGGTCTAGGAGCTTAGGGACAATCTCGGAGACAATCTAGGAGCTAGGAGACGGTCTAACACAGTCCCAGATCTTGAAGTGAGACTAGCAGATAGTCTAAGAGGTAAGAGAAAGTCAAGGAGCTAGGAGACAATATACGATATAGGAGACAGTCTAGGAGCTAGTACACAGTATAGGAGCTAGGAGACAGTCTAGGACATGCTCCAGGGTCTAGGAGACCGTATAGGAGAGCATCGTTGAGCTTCCTGCTCTACATAAGGACTACACACCCCAGTGACGTCTGCGATATCTTCTGCATTATCGGCATCTTACTAGCTAGCTAGTTAATGATCCTGTTATAGTTCTGTCTAACTTAGTGAGGGTACAACTATTCACCACTTTGGCAAGTATTAAAACTGTTTTTGCCCTTGTGACTAGAGATTAGAGCTTTCTAGCCTCAAAGGGATACTTTACCCCACTCTTTTCAATGATTTCAATGTTGCTTTTCAGTGAAATTTCCCATAAATAGAGTTGTCTGAACCTCCATGTTGACCTAAACACTGTGTTGAGTCCAACTCACCATCTGGTGGGAGGCCTGTATTCTGCCCTGCCACTGCCTGTCCCCTTTCCTCTTCATCCTCCTCTTCCTGGATCCTCAGGTCTGGTAGTGACAGCATCAGGCTCTCATTGGACAGTGCGCCGCTCAGAGAGTATGTGCTCCGGCCAACAGGAGCGCAGGAGCTGCCGCCATCGCTGCTGTCTTCCTCCTCCACCCTCCCCTTCCGCAACATCTCCTCCTCCACCACCCTCCTGCCCCCCTCCTCGGCTCTCTCTTCCTCTTCTGATGAAGATGATGATGATGATGAGGAAGAGGACGAGGAGGAGGAAGAGGGTTCCGCTATTGAGGATATCATCATCAGTTGCCTTCCTGGCTTGCTCTTCCTCTTCCTCCTCTTCTGTTTGGTCTCCTTAGGCAACGACATCATCATCATCGCCGTATTTATTGGTTTTGTTGTTTTCTGCGTCACTCTCTCCTCCTCTTCCTCGGCCAGAGATGACCTCATCATCCTCCTCTGAGCTCCTTCCCCTTGGTTCCTATCGCAACTCCAGGACTCCCGGCATGAGGATCCCCAAGTTAGACCACCTGTCACTGGGAAGCCTGGTGCGTCCGTCTGGTTCCGGTTCTCTGGTGCTTCTGGCAATAGTAGTGTGGAGTTCAGCACCATTGGGACTTTATGTTTGTAGGTTGGATCTGATTTGACATTCATCGAACCCATGTCCGGCTTTTTGTGTGGGACAGGCGGCTTCTGCCTTTGAGGTGAGGTGTGGACAGGCATGCTTTTTAACGTATGTCTTGAAAGAGAAAGTTTGGAGTGCGTTGTGCGTGCAGGTGAGCATGCACACGTGGAAGGATCGCTGCTAGGCCCTGATTGGATTCCATGGTTGACAACATCTGGTAAAGTTGGGGATCCCTTCCTGTTGCAGTCCTTGGGAGTCCAGGCTTTCCTCCCCAGAGGCTTTCTGATGTCAGGGGGGCTTCTGAGCCCCAGGGTCCTGAAGTCTGGCTTCTTCGGAAGCGTGGGTCTCTCCAGGGAAAGGTCGCTTCCTGCAGTCCCTAACCTGGCAACACTGTCCCCTTTATCAATGACAGATGTGCGTTGTTTATCTCTCTTTCCTGTTTCTGCAAACATTGTCAGACAGGCGGGACTCTGGTACAAGAACTGTGCTTGCCAAATGTCCTCAGTGTCCTCTTGTCTTACCTTACTGTGCGCTAGAATGGTTTCAGTACACTGTTGTGGCAGTGTTGTCTTGTCGGAATTTGGGTTGGGTAACAGATTAAATGTTGGTCTGTCATAACTGGATAATGATTTCATACTGAGCATAGCACTTACAAATTTTTCTTCTTCTGTATATGTGTTGCTGGGAACATTCTGAGCAGTTGTGCCATGTTTAAACTCTGTTCCAGAGCTTTCTTGTGCAGCTAGTCTAGCAACAGTACCACCCCAGCCCTGAAGATAAGTTGTTGAGTTGCTTGCCTTGGCTAGCGGGATCTTAGCTAGCGTAGAATCAACTCTACTCAGGGAGTGAAGATCAGGAGCGACTAACGTATATTTGGCAGCAATGGTATCACTGGTTGTTGAATGTGTAGCAGCAGACAATGTTGTGCCAACTGTCATAGCATCAGTGCCGGGCAGACTATTAGCATTAGCATCAGAGCTGGTTAGCATGATGCCATCAAGCAGACCTTCCTGTTTGTTGATGGAGCGGAGTCGGACGCCTTGCAGGGCCTGAGCTGTGACCAGCGGATGGAGGGGACTGGCAAGCCTAGCATGAAGGGGAAGAGTCTTGACTAGAACAGGAGGAGGAGGAGGGGGAGGGCAGAGGGCGGAAGCTGGGTGAAGTAGAGGCAAGGGAGGAGGTGGCAGGGGAGGCAGTGGGACCTGCTCACTGATTGACAGATCCTGGAGCTGTGACGGAGGAGGTGGAGGGGGGAAATCGGCTGCTGGCGTCATGGGTGACAGCAGAGGATGGCAGGAATGTCTGACGGCATAGGAGTATGGAGGAGGAGTGGGGCGGGGGGGCAGAGGAGGAGAGTTGGAGGAGAGAGGGAAATTGGGTGGAGAAGGTGGGGGATGAGATGGAGGCGGTAGGTGTCTAGAATCTGAGGAAGTGCAGGATGAGAGCGAAGAGGTGGAGGACGAGAGGGAGGAGAGGAGGGAGGACTTCCGCTCTGGTGGAGGAGGTCTCTGTTTTCCAGCCCCCTTTGCTCTAGCCCTTGGGAGGGAGGACATGCAGGGAGCTAGGGGGGAGGCAGTGGGCAGAGAGCAGGCACTGGGTGAGGAGAGGGGAGTCCCAGGGGTGGGGGTGTTGGACTGGCTGGAGTATCCACTGGAGGTGGAGGCCAGGCGCTGTAGGCTACCTAGGAAGGGTGCAGCAGGCTGAGAGAAGTCTGTCTCAGGAGTTTCCTCAAAATGGAGAAACCCTCTTTCTGGAGGTTCCTCAAGTCTGTGGAACACTGTCTTAGGAGGTTTCTCAAAGTATTGGAATTCTCTTTCAGAAGGTTCCTCAAAGTGAGGGGATTCTCTATCAGGAGGCTCTCTGCAGCCCGGCATCTGCCCAGGAATACTTATGGGTTCAAAGGTCGTCACTGTGCCACAGTTGACTGCACTCTGTCGCCTCTTGGGGGGGGTCCGGAGCACCCAGGGGTCATTTGAGTCGGAGGATGGAGATGCTGGGCTCTGGAGGGCTCTGCGATCCTTTCCATGTGAGGCTGCTTGTCTTAGGGATACAGAGCGCTGCGGGGGTGGAGGAGGGCGCCTGGACTTGCGGAGAGAGATGCTGTATTTCACAGGATGAGGGTCAAGGCCTCCAGAACCCGTCCGCAGGTATGGAGACGATCCACCGTAGGAAAAAACAGAGTTGCAGTCGGAACATGATGGAGAGGAGAGCAGAGGCTCGAAGCTCCAACCCTCCCCGCAAACGGAGCCTGTCTCTTGGGTGACACTGATGCCATCTCCACCGGTGAAGGAGAGGGGTTGGAAGTCCCAGTCCTCCCGAGGAGCAGAGCACAGACTCTGGGTAGAAGAATAGCAGGCTTCCTGGTGGCTGGGAGTCTGCTTCTCCACAGCATGACTGATTGAGGAGACCAAAGAGGAGGAGGAGGAGGAGAGGGGGGACTGGGGAGTGACTCTGGTCATGGAGTCAAAGGGCAGCAGGGGTTGGAGGTCACCGGGAAAACCCTGTACAGTCAGAGAATCAGGAAGAGAGGACAGAAACACGGAGTTTAAAGAGGCAGTTATCACTCATAATAGAAGTTTAATTTATTGATGAGTGATGACCAGATGCAGACTGAATCGACTGAACAATCTCACACACTTACTGTTCGATATAAGTTATGGATCAGATTGGCAGATCAAACTTGCCTAAATATAAAGTTTAGACTAATTGTATTGGCGGGGAAACCATGGTATGTGTCCAAATTAATTATCTGCGGTGATAGAAGAGCGTTCGCTGCGACTGAGAGTTGATATTCAGGAGGCCACTTTACATAAAAAATAGGGACGCTCCAATCCAATACTCAGTATCGGTCTGATACTCACCAAAAACACTGGATCAGATGTCGGGAAAAAAACCCCAATATAATCGATCCGATCCATTAGCCCAAACTATCACGTAAATGCTTAACTAAACTTTGAGTGACATGCCGTGAAGAGAGATGTGTCACAACCAGCGCCACGGTCCAGCACACACTCCTCCACAGAACATGGGAAAGCACGGTCAACCTGGTGAAGTCTGACATTGCTGCGGACCCCCAGTACCCCCCACCAGCTGGATCTACACACTACAACTAATGAAAAAAATACAATGCTACCAGTACTATCTTTTTGTGCCCGTTTAGTAGCCGCAAAAGCCACACCATCCATTTATGAATTCGCTCCTCTGTGTTTTCAGTTGCATGCTTTGATGTTTAAAATTTTTTTAGTTTAAATTAAGCTAATTGTCATTTCACAGAGTACAAGTATATGGCAGCCCACTGCTCCTAGGTACGTCAGTTATCTAGGATGGGTAAAATACAGAGAAATGCATTTAGTTTCCTCTGTGTGCATGCAGCAGAATACCTCCTTTTGGGTACTATAAATTACACTATTTGCTTATATTAATTAGTATGCATATAATTAACAACAAATATTAAAGTATATTACACAGCAGCACTGTGTGTTTAGATCAGCGGTATTGGCGGTTTAGATCAGCAGCATTTTGTGTTTAGAACAGCAGCATTTTGTGTTTAGATCAGCAGCATTGTGTGTTTAGATCAGCAGCATTGTGTGTTTAGAAAAGCAGCATTGTGTGTTTAGAACAGAAGCATTGTGTGTTTAGAACAGCAGTGTAAGTGGCAGACATCTCCTGAGCTCCCGTCCACGGAGAGTTTCAGGTCCCTGAAGACCAGAAGCTGAATGAGAAGATAGGTACTCTGACTCTGCATAACTGAGTCATGTTATTTGTATATATTTATTCCTTGACGGGTGGAGTATTTGTTTCACAGTTTGAGCATGATGTTTTTTAGATGGCTAGGTTGAAAAAGTGCATCCAGAAAATGTATTACGTATTAACAGCTTAGTTGTTTAAAAGAGGGGAAAAGACGGTATCAAATTGCTAATTGTATCAGCAGATACTCAGGATTGTGGTATCAGTATCGGACAAGAAAAAGGGGTATTGAGCCATCCCTAACAAAAGCGCAGTGGAAAGGTGATGTCAATTGTCATTGGGGAGTTATTTTGTATGATATTAATTATTATATTGTTCATAGATGTCCCTTATTTTGGTTGGTTAAGTGGGATTGTTTGTTTACATTGCTATAATAGTCGCCAGTCAGTGCAGATAGCATTAGCTAGCAGCATTGGTTAGTAGCCAGGCAGGAGGCTTTTGTAATGTTTGGTAACGCTGTGGTTAATTTAGTGATTTAATTTGACAATCTTATGTGTAAATATTGTGAGGATTGGATTTGTTGAATTTTCATTAACTGCCCACCTGTGTGCTGGTGGAGCATGCTCTGAGCCTCCTGTAAGGGGCGCCAGTACTGCTACTTCCCTCAAAGTCCAGGGAGGAGGTGGTGCCATGGCGGGGGAGGCTGTGGGAGTTAATGCAGGGCTTTGGGGTGAGGGTGAGGGACGCCATCAGGCTGCAGATGCCATCCCCTCTCTGGGCTCTGATTCTCCTCATAGAGGAATTCATCAGCTTCCTGCATCCTGGCCCGTCCTCCTTCCCCACCTCCACCTCCTCTATACACCTCCTCCCATCCCCCTCTTCCCCCTTATTGTGGGAGGAGGAGGAGCTGGCAAGACGGGACCGACCAACAGTTGAGAACTGGCCTGGTAGAGCGACTGAGATGGACTGGTGGTCTGAAGAGAGAAAGGGAGAGATAGAGAGAAGGTTACTGTTAAAGCCGGCGTTCATCAGGGTTCCATTCTCGGGCCCTTGTTGTTTCTGTAATAATGTTTTGAACGCTGACACACATGTATATGCAGATGACACTATCATTTATTATAGTGGAGCCTTCTAAACACAAAAGTCCAAATGATGGTATCTGAAAAACGCAAATACAGACAAGTACAATCTGGTAAACGGTTATCATCAGTACTAGCTGAACTTTATATTCCCATTTCAGAGTACTATGAGTCAGTGAGGATGTCATACCTATCTTCCTGATGATGTCATATGATGATGATATCATACCTATCTTCCTGATGATGTTATATGATGATGATATCATGCCTATCTTCCTGATGATGTCATATGATGATGATATCATGCCTATCTTCCTGATGATGTCATATGATGATGATGTCATACCTATCTTCCTGAGGATGTCATCAGGTATCCCGTTAATGGTTTTGCGGCGTGTTAGCTTCCGAGGCCGACAGTTCAGAGTGTCGGTGTACGATGCTCCCCGCCGAAAACTGGCCTGACGCTCAAAACTCTCACCTGACACACACACACACACACACACACACACACACACATATTCATGAGATTTTCTATGTATTCATTTATTGAATTTTCAGTACCTGTATTAATAGGTCACGAATATTCTTCAACCTGAAATAATAGTACAATATATACTGTTTTGTGACACCGCCACAAGTATAAGTGGGTTAATACAGATGATTTGGTTAAAAGTGCAATCTCTTTCAAGGTGTAAGCTTTATCTGTGTAATTCATTCAAGCTTGAGTATCCTGCTTTAGCACATAAACTAACAACCGGTTATCATCACGGTCATCACACGCCCCTTCCCTGTGAACTGTGCACTGTCCCTTGAAGCAGGTGGAGGGGAAGAGAGCAGGGTGGATGAAGGCGGAGGGTTTGGAGTTTGTCTTGAGGGGAAAAAAAGGAGAGAGAGACAGATGGTCTAGGTGGGAGAGTTTTGCCTTTGCTGTCTGTGCTTAGAACCCCAATTATAATAATAATAATAATAATAATAATAATAATGATAATAATAATAATAATGATAATAATAATAATAATAATAATAATAATAATAATAATAATATTTGGTCAAATTCAGCCCAGTTCCTGCTGCATCATTGGCATCCACTAGAGACCACAGTGCCTGAGCAACCTTGTCATGCCAGACGAAGGCCTGGTTATCATTTTTGTTTTGGAGTTCAAATTTTTCTTTTGGGGGGGAGACTGCAATGCATTGCTTTTTTTAACTTTAAAGGGGGAATTCTGTAGCTGGGCCCTTTGTATAAATTATTTTTTTATGTGTGATTATTGAACAAGGACAGCGACGGGATACTTACTTTCTCAGAGGGTGGAACTATAAATACTATGTACCTGTGTGAGTAAAATTACTGTATGTATACTACCTGTGGTAGTGTTAGGAGTACTATGCATGTATTGCGTACCTGTAATATTTATCGGTACAATATCAGCAGGAACTTTCTTCGCCAGTTGCCTCATCTGCTCCTCGGGTGTGGGGAGGGGCAGAGGGGGGACCCAGTTCGTATCCTCGGCAACGGACAACTTCAGGGAAGTGATGTCACCATCCCATGAAGTGACCTCACCAAAGGAAGTAAGGTCATCGGTGTTCGAGAGCGGGGTCACAGGTTGCACAGCATCAAGCCTTTCCTCTTCTGAGGGAGCAGACTGCTGAGAGACAGACACAGAAATTTGTTTGGAGTACAGGGCTGAGCCTAATCTAGTAGCGGGCAGTAGACGGCCAGGTGGAGGTTTAAACTTGTGAGGGGGCGGGGTCTAGATCGGGTGGACTCTAGATCCCAATGGGCCGGGCCAGGTCTATCCCAGGTGGAGGTTTAAAATAGAGTGGGGGCAGTGTCTAGATCCTAGTGTGCAGTGTCTAGAGCATGGTGGATGGGGTCTAGATCATATTGGGAAGGGTCAGGTCTATCCCAGGTGGAGGTTTAAACTTGTGTGTGGGCATCTAGTGTAGTCAATCTCTTTCTCTTTCATTTAATATTTACATCCATCTATCTCCCCATGCATGCATCCATCCATTCATCCATTCCCCCCACTAGTGTGGGGAGTGTAGATCCTGGTACCTTTCTGCTCCACAGTGTGAAGTGGAAACACACTGAAAAACATGAGTGAGAGAAACAGTCCAGCACCCTGAATCTCTAGAGAGAGAGATGAGGGGATGAAGAGAGGGAGGAGGAGATGAAGAGAGGAGGGAATGACAAATGAGTACACGATGAAGAGTAGGGAAAAGGAAAAATGAAATATTGAACAGAATTGTGAATAATAATAATGAGATGAGGAAACAAACAGTTGATCCCGAATATTAAGCAGTAGTAGTAATAATAATAATAATAATAATAATAATAATAATTATTATTATTATTATTATTATTATTATTAAAAATATAGCTGCAGGCAGCAATACACAGGGTCTAGTTTATTTGTTTTAGGTACATGTTTTTTTTGTGAAATGCATCAAGATTTACTGAAAACAGCTTTTGTAATTACTTTTCATAACAATAACAATAAAAACGTTTTAGAAATATATAAATACATGTTATTTGTAATTGTCACTTTATTGTACTTTTTCTGTTAAATGTACAATTTGAAAATTCAGTTCAATACTTGTCTATGTTCTAATGGAGACAACATTTATGTAACTTTAACATTAATTTGCAATTAGAATTATTATGGAAGAATTTGGCAATATCACACTCTATGCGTTTTCATTACAGTTTGTTAAGTGTAGTTATAGGACAATGGTTATACATTTATACGTTTTTTACAAAAAAATATTTATTTTTTTATTTTAAACTATATCTTGTCGTTATTATATTTTACCTTTTTACTTTGAAGTACATCTGTAGTCTCAGTGACGGGAGATGGCGTAAATTATGACGTATTCACGTCGATTTACGATAGCAATTCACGCAATTTCTTTGTAAAGTTACTTACTTACTAGTACTTGATAGTTTGCTAAACACTACAGAGTGACCAAGTTGACGCTGCACACCGGACACGCTCCAACTGGACATTCTCAATTGGAACCTGTACATTTATAGTAAATAATATGATGACGTCATAAAGTGTCTAACTGTAAATCTCATCTTGTTCATTTTACAGTGTGTCGTGTCAGTTAACCAAGAGCAGCTAAATATTTCAGGTGAAAGTTGTTTGGTCTTTCACTAATATCGACTCCGTATGTAGATCGAAATTTAAACCACAAGATCCTTGTGTCATAGCTGTTTAAACGACACCTCAACTGTGTTTGTATCTTATGCCGAAGTATGTCTTCCAGATAGTTTTAGTCGGGTTGGACATATTTTGGCGGCAGATGTACTGACTCGTTTCTGTAATTTTGATCTAAATTTGGTTGGTTTTTCGCTAATATCTGCTCCATATGTGGATCGATTTGGATGAAACGTCAACCACGAGATGTTTGTGACAGCGTGGTTCAAACAAAACCCTGTTTGTGTGTTATGCCAAAGTTGGTGTTCCAGATAGTTATAGGCTTCAAAATTTCGAGACTTTAGCCCCGAACAATAAAAATAGGGCTGCCGAACAATATCAAAAGTAGTAGTAATAATAATAATAATAATAATAATAATAATAATAATAATAATAATAATAATAATAATAATAATAATAATAATAATAACAATTAGTATTTCTTTATTTGTATATGTGTGCTTTACATTCAAAGGAGACACTCAAATAAATTAGTCATACATGGCTGGACTTAGGTCAGTAGCAGACTTTGGCCACTAAGTGTCAGTATAAACCTACTATTCTCTACTATACGATACTTTAGTTTAGTTGAACTCTCTTGACATCGTATTTCAGAGTCAAAGCTCTGTTCCAAACAGAACCCATCACTCCTAAAATACTAGGACGTGTCCTGACTGCACCCTAAATATGCACAATGCATCAGGGTGCTGTCCCTGTCTCACTTTAACTGAGCAAGACAACAACAACAACTCTAAACCAGTCTAGATGTTTGGACCTGGACTTGGATCCAACTGGAGCAGACCTGTTCAGTCCAGTCGAACCTCCCCCTGGTGGACAGGTTTGTATCTACGTCTACTTGATATTATTATTATTTAACTTGATATTATTCGTTTTCATATCTCAAGGTTATTTAGCAGATTGCTTTGTTTTTCCTACAGATGGTGCAGGACGACCTGCGGCCACCTTGGATTTGGAATGACTCACATCCTCATGAATATTCACAAGGAACAGACTTTAAATCACCTGAATATCAATGAACTCCAGAGAATATTGATGATTCACTGAAGGAGCAGCTGCAGGTGAAGCCCAGTGGGTTGTGTGTGTGTGTGTGTGTGTGTTTCTGTGTGTGTGTGTGGTGTGTGCGTGTGTGTGTGTGTGTGTGTGTGTGTGTGTGTGTGTTTCAGTGTGTTTGGTGTGTGTGTATGTGTGTATGTTTCTGTGTATTTGGTGTGTGTGTGTGTGTGTGTGTGTGTGTGTGTGTGTGTGTGTGTGTGTGTGTGTGTGTGTGTGTGTGTGTGTACTAACCCTCTTCTTGGGGTTGTCTGTCTTGCTGCTCTGTGATTGGCCAGAGCAGGAGTGGGGGGCGGGGTTTGGTGTCCAGAACTGACAGCTGCCGTAGCCAACCGCACCATCTGGAACACACACGCACACACACACACACAAAGTCATTATTCTGGCACTCACTGTTATCTGTGTGTGTGTGTGTGTGTGTGTGTGTGTGTGTGTGTGTGTGTGTGTGTGTGTGTGTGTGTGTGTGTGTGTGTGTACTGCAGATGCTGATCCCAACACTACTGTTTCTTATTCACATTCTCAGGGATTGATGCATTGGAAGGGTGGGTGGATGGATGGAAGGGTGGATGCATGGAGGGGAGGGTGGATGGACAGAGGGAGGGATGGATGGATGTTAATATTAAATTAAAGAGAGAGGAGATAGATAAAGCAGAGTGATGACCTACATTCCCAGCTCCCACTGAGAGAGGGAGAGAGAGAGAGACGGAGGGGAAAGAGAGAGCAAGAGAGAGGGAGGGAGAGAGAGACAGAGGGGAGAGGGGGAGAGAGGGAGGTGTGGGGGGTTTAGAGGACAAATTGAAAGTCAGTGGTCACACACACCTGTGTGTGTGCGTGTGTGTGTGTGTGTGTGTGTGTGATTTTGATTAGAAAAATTTTAATCAGATGTTGCAGATTAAAATACAATGTAGCAAAAAAAGATCAATAATCGATCAAATTAATCAGTCAATAAAAAATGGTATTATATTGATAATACAATTTATTGATTATTTTGAAGACATCATATCACTACTTCATGATGATAACTGACGTTTTGTTATTGATTACATTTTACTGTAGTACAAAAGTAATTGGGTTTCAATGACAAAAGTCATAAAGTAACTAAGTATGAGTATTTAGTTACTTTAGTGAGTACACGTTTCAATTATCTGTACTTACTTTAATATATTTAGTTTCAGAGACTTTTATTCCATTTCATTATAAAGGAAATATTGATACTTTTTACTCTACTAATTCATAATATCATAATAACATAATAATAACATAATATTTACTGTATTACATTTCAAATATCTATACTGTCTACTCTACTGACATTTTGAGGGCATTGAATATGTCAAGGCACTTTTACTTGTAATACCTTGATTACAAGAGATTTAAGAGCAAGTACTTATATACTTTTAAGTAGAAAATGTCACTTTTATCAGAGTAATTTTGTCAGAGTATTTGTACTGTTACTGAAGTAGAAGTACTGAAGTAGTGTGAGTTAGTAGTACTTGATACACTTTAACTCTGCCTCCAGGACACAAGCTCCGTATTAAACCTAAAAGTGTTGAAGTGTTAAAATGTTAAAAATCGGATGAATTATCCAACAGCGACGTTTAAAGGGAATAAAAATTCAATCTGGTCTGACCGCTGAAGATGAAATATTGATTTTTAAAACTTTGGAGAGTTTTTAAAAAGTACTCTGTAGGGATCAGAGTAGATTACATTGAGTATTTGTAATCAGTCACTTCAAGTTTCGGAATGCAGAGAACAGTGCGTGACGTTGACCTCTGACCTCTGAGTTTGGGGGATTCAAGATGGCCAACGCCAGTGTGCGCCTCCTCCGCGCCACCGAAAAGTTGCGAGCCCGGGAGGAAGACCTGGCCCCGCTGAGACTTCTGGGTGATGTAGTGAACAGACCACTTGTCCTCGTCCACGCTCCCTACTGAAGAGATAGAGGGGGGAGGAAGAGGGAGGGAAGAAGTGAGAGAGGGATGGAGGACGAGGGACAGTATCAGTATCGCTGAACATTAAAAATGCAATAAAGCACAGATGTTGAGAACACAGTTTTTATGCCCTTAACTTCAGTGTGGACGTTATGGTCAATAAAAATAGTGGAGTTGCCGAGTTGCCCCGTTGCTGTAGTGGATACAGCAGAATATTGATTTGAAATGATTTAATAACCAGCATGTCTAGTTTTACAACTAGTATATGTCAAGTGATTCTGCTCAGAACAACAACAGTGTAAAAAAACAGACAGTTTGAAGCAGAGGGATCCACATGGAATATCAAAAGTGTAATGAAAACAATGACAAAGCGACATGCTGTTGTCACTTGCATAGATAGATAGATAGATAGATAGATAGATAGATAGATAGATAGATAGATAGATAGATAGATAGATAGATAGATAGATAGATAGATAGATAGATAGATAGATAGATAGATAGATAGATAGATAGATAGATAGATAGACAGATAGATAGATTGGAAGATTTTTGGATAGAGAAATGGATAGATAGACTGATGGATGGAAGGATAGATAGATAGATGGGTAGATAGATAGATAGATAGATAGATAGATAGATAGATAGATAGATAGATAGAAGGAAGATTGTTGGATATAGAAATGGATAGATAGAATGATGGATGGATAGATAGATAGATAGATAGATAGATAGATAGATAGATAGATAGATAGATAGATAGATAGATAGATAGATAGATAGATAGATAGATAGATAGATAGATAGATAGATAGATAGATAGATAGATAGATAGATAGATAGATAGATAGATAGATTGGAAGATTGTTGGATAGAGAAATGGATAGATAGAATTATGGATGGATGGATAGATAGATAGATAGATAGATAGATAGATAGATAGATAGATAGATAGATAGATAGATAGATAGATAGATAGATAGATAGATAGATAGATAGATAGATAGATAGATAGATAGATAGATAGATAGATAGATAGATAGATAGATAG